>NC_088338.1:34490000-34677500 GCF_036884655.1 Musa acuminata AAA Group
AAATGCCTTATTTAGATTTTAGAACCAATTAGTTTTTTCGCTAATTCATTCCACTATCTTACATAAGTTGGTTTTTCTAGTACACACTAGTGGGCTCACAAGTTAGATTTTCTGAAAAAGCCAAATATGATGAGTTAGTTCTGGACATGAATTTTGAGCTAAAGCATTGTTTGTTTTATTATTTTATATGAGTCTCTATCTTTACATATATTATTTTATAAGACCTTAGGTCTACCTAAATATATGGTTCCAAACAAGGTATAATATCGGTTTGTATTATTTATATATGATCCTTTTGGATGATACTAGGTGGTACAGGTCTGTGTACTACTCAATATATGATCATATCATACCAGTAAATTATTGATACTAGTATTTGATCAAGATTTAAATTTATAGTTTCAAGTACCATAGCATATGGAGGATACTAGTGATATACACTTGAATTGATTATATATGCATACTAAGTGAGAGAGAAAGTACTAGCACCACCAACTCATCCCACCATCTGAACTGAGGAGGCCACCTAAGTAAAAGTATGGGAGCGCCCATCAATTCTTTGCAGTTGTCGACAGGAGATCAACCCATGATCCCTATATGTCCCGACTTCCCAAAGAAAGCCTGTAAAACGTACTCTTGGCTGACACCACAGTTGAGAAAGGGCCACACCCCTGCATTAATGATCAATGACATGGTTTGCCTCCCTGACACCTCCCTTTTAGACGACTAAAGGAGGGATCACTCCTTGTCTGACTCAAAGCGACTAAAAGGCTAGATAGTGAACACCATCCCGATCACCCAATGTTAATGTCAACCTCGAGATAACACGTCAGTAAGCCGCCTCCATTAATGTCCCCTAACAAGCAAGGTAGGGGGCACCCTCACCAATCCTTGTCCTTGCTATCATGTGCCCAGGTATAAAAACCAAGCCTAGCTAAATAAGGGCAAGAAAGTGAACACTATACTTTTATGAATACTATTAACTCTCTCCTCTCCCATCCCTTTAACTTAAGCATTGGAGGGGTCACGTTGGGACATCCCACAGGCAAGGCGGCCTATCCTCCTAGACCATTGTGGGGAAATCTAGGGGGCGACTTCACATTCACAACGAAAGAACAGAAACTAAAATCTCTAAATTTCCCAAAGATGTGTTCGTCATCGTGCGAAGATTCTTGCGCAAAATCCGTGAAACTTAAAATTGCATATATTAAAGATTGTATTACCTAGAGAGATCGTATATCCCTAAATCCCTATAGATCTTTATGAGAGGATGAAGGAAGTCTAATGCTTTCCTCTCTAGCAGTGATCCACACAGTAGGGTTGCAACGATACTCCTCAAATCTCTAGGCCTGCTATCTGAGGAGGAGAAGAGGAAAGGAGAATAGGAGATGGCAACCCAAAGAGGCTCTAGCCTATGAACCATTGGTTTCCTCCTATTTATAGAGGTATCATATTAACTGAACCCTAATGGATCCTGCCCTATTGGGTATTGGATCCCAATCCAACTACCCAAGCCTTTTAGATTAGTAGATCTATATCCAATAATCTCTCTTATTTGATCTCATCCATAGGATCCAATAATTCAGGGACTTATTGGATAGCCATTAAGATAGGGGCTTCGGCGGATATCTCATATTTGAACCTCTACTCATCGCAACGCCTATCATATGTGTGTGACCCTCTAGGCCCAATATCGAGCTAGCCGTGAGTCATTGGATATTCCTCTCATGACACCAAGATCGGATGATCCTCTATCGACACTCAATAGTCCTCGAAAGGTTGGATACCACTCTCAATGACCGGCTGTGCTAGATCTGGAACCTCCAGACCTATAAGTCTAGTATCAAATAGAGGTGATTTATAGGAGATGAGAGATATTATAAAAGAGTGAGTGTGGAGGTTCTCTTATAAGCCTATTAAAAGGATAAAAGCTATAACAATGATAGTTGATTTTCATCCATTGGAAAGAAGATTAGCAGTGAAAGCCAATGGCTTCAACGAAAGAGAAATCGAGAGTAGATGTAGGTCGAAAAGATTGAACCACTGTAAATCGATTTCTATTGCTTTTAATTTTTTGTTACTTACAAATTTACTTTACTCACAACCCTTACTCACATTTTTGGTTAATTTCATTTCTAATATGGATTTATTGATCGACCTTTAAAATCGGTTAAAATTTTCTATAATACTAATTCATCCTCCCCTCTTAGTGTCATTATGATCCTAACACCTACTAGCCTATGATAACTTAGACCCATTCTAAGAATCAATCTTACCATTAAGACTTCAATATAATATCAAAAGGCGATTTGAGAATTCTATGAGGGATGATCATATTACTAAGGTATTTAAAATGAAACTTTCTCTCTTTGACATTAAAGGAATGGACATCATGTCTCTTACCAACTCTCATGCTATGAGAAGAAAAAAAATATATATTTACTAAGATTAATGAGTTGATTCATAAGAGTCTCATAAGCCTTGAGAATATCCTTAATGGTTTCACAAAATCTTTTATTCACCCTAAAGCATGTCAAAATATTATTTGCATATATAATATGAGAGAAACATATACAATTTTTAAATTTAAATAGGGTGAGAAACTTATCATTAATAGCCTTATGAAATAGGCAAGAAAGTATTTGGACCACAATGATGTATAGATATAGGGATAATAGTCCCCGATACCCCTATTGCTCTTAAAATACCTTAAGCCCTTACAATTAATAAGATATGAAAAGATATAAATAGAAATATAAGTTTTAATCCAAGACATAAATTATATAAAATAATTTAAAAGAGTATAAATGCAAAGAATGACATCCTAAGAAAGACGTGTTAGGATCAAGAGCACTAAAAGGGGGGAGGGGGGTGTGTGAATTAGTGCAGCGAAAAACTTTCGACGATTAAAACTGCATTCGTATGATAAAAGCGATTTCGGTAAGAAAGCCGATTCGTAAATCACTTTAACTTGTGATCAAGCGAGATGCAGTTAAAGTAAAGATATAAAGGCAGTTTGCAATTATGATGGAAGTTAGAATGTAAGTGCAAACTGAAATATGATGTTCGTACGATAAAACTGATTTCCGTCTTAACGCCGATTCAGAAAATACTTAACTATGAACACGTTCGTAAATGAGCAGAAGGCAGTAAGCGACTGAGGAGGTTTGCAGTAAAGATAAGATGCTCAAAGTAAATGCAAAACGAGATTTAGAGTGGTTTGGTCAATCTTGACCTACATCCACTTTTGGCTTCCTCCACCGACGAGGTCACCGACGTCCACTAGAGGTCTTCCTTCAATAGGTGAAGGCCAACCACCCTTTTACAGTTTCACTCCTTTTGACGGGCTTAGGAGACAACCCTTACAGAATTTTCTTTCCTCTCTTGACAAATCAAAACTTGGAAGAAAAGAGGAAGGAGAACTTTTAACTCATACAACACTTTTGAGCTCTAAAAATCACAGAGTAAGATCAGGATTTCGGTGGTTTTTGGGTTCCCTTTCATTGCTGAAAGGGTGGGGTATTTATAGGCCCCAACCCAGTTTGAATTTGCTAGTCATAGGTGCCCAGCAAGCCAATCACGTGAGTGATGGCACGTGTGACTTGATACATAATCTTTTTTTGCTTATTATATTTTGGCGTATATCACTTTATAACTATTGCATATGCATATATATATATATATATATATATATATATATATATATATATATATATATATATATATATATATATATATATATATATATATATATATATATATATATATATATATATATATATATATATATATATATATATATTGTGATGTCTTTGGATTTGTGCAATGGGAATCGGATCGTGATGAGATCACGATAATGAGATCGATTCACCTTTAAACACATATCCTAAATAATCCCGGTCATAGGTTACTCGAGAAGGACATCGTGATAACCGGACAGACTGGTATGCTGTATACCCGTCCATATGATGGATGCAACTGGTCTCATAGCTGCTCGTGTAGGGACACTAGGGATACAGTACAGGTGCTCATTGGAGAATGAGTTCACTGATTGATCCGCTTACGGAATGCTGGATGGTTGATGATGCCTTATTGTCAGATAACGATTCCGTAGTCCTAGTGGTGTATCTGGTCCTTAGACTTGAGACACCAAGGATGTCCTGTATGAGTGCTCCACTCTTTGATACCAGACATATAGGTTTGGCTGTCCCAGATCTAGTACAGCTGGTCATTGGGAGTGGTAGTCGACCTTACGAGGGCTATTGAGTATTGATAGAGGATCATCCACTCTCGGCATAATGAGAGGAATATCCCATGTGTTCTTGCTCAGACAAATCCCTGGCCAGGGTCATTCGGGTTGAGAGAGAAAGAGTTCTCCGAGAGAATCCGATTAGAGCGAGACTCGAGTAGAAACCGTATGGGTCTGACAACACCATGCTCGATATACGGTCTCTGGGATATTAGATGGATGAGGGACTATAGGTACACGGTAACTGAGGACAGACAGATCCAATAGATTGGATTCCCTTGTATCGTTTGGGGACTACGGCGTAGTGGCCTAGTACGTCCGTAGTCGATGAGTCAAGTGAATTATTACAGAGATAATAATTCACTGAGTTAGAAGGAGTTCTGACAAGTATGACTCACGGCCAGCTCGATATTGGGCCTAGAGGGTCACACACATATGGTAGGCATTGCGATGAGTAGAGGTTCGGATATGAGATATCTGACGGAGCCCTTATCTTATTGGATGCAGATCCAATACCCACTAGGGGAGGACCCATTAGGGTTTGACAGGGGACCTCTATAAATAGGAGGGATTCATAGCCTCATAGGCTAGAGCCTTTGCTTGCCTTTCCTATTCTCCTCTTCCTCTCCACCTCAGAGCAAGCCTAGAGTCTTGAGGAGCGTTGTCGCAACCCTACTATGTGGATCACCGCTAGAGAGGAGGATGCTTGACCTCCTTCACCCTCTCCTAAGGATCTGCAAGGAAATAGGGATATACGATCTCCCTAGGTAACACAACCTACTTTATACGCAGTTTTAAGTTTCACAGATTTTGCGCACCAATCTTCGTACGACGACGAACATCTTTTTGGGAATCGGGGATTTTGTTTTCTTGTTCTTCCGCTGCGCATGTGATGTCGCCCCCATAATTTCCCAACAGTGGTATCAGAGCCAGGTTATTCGTGCGAATGATTGATTTTGAACTGCGTGTGTTGTGTTTAGGTAGAATATTGACGTCAAAATCGTTGACGCAAAAGCCAGAAAGGGCAGCAACAGTTGCTGCCCTCGATCTGCGTGCATGAAGCACAACCGAAGGCGGGCAACACAGGGGCTGCGTCTGCAGCAGCCGGCCGATGGCCTGCTTGCAGCAGGCTTGCTGCCGGCGGGGCTGGCAGCCCACGGACAGAGGCGCCGCAGGGCAGCGGCGCCTGCCGCCGTAGCTCCCGCGGGCGAACCCCCCCCCACAGGGGCGGCCGCCCGGCGGGACAGCACCGCCTGCGGAGGCAGCGGCGCCCGAAGGGGGCGCCCACCCGTAGCGGCAGCGCCGCCAGCGGGCGTGCCGCCTGCAGGCGATGGCAGTGCCCTCGCCTCGCCGCACAGGCCGCCGCCAGCAGGGTGGCGGCGACGGCAGCAGCGAAAGGGGAAAGGGCATTAGGGTTTTTGGGAAAAAGACAGTTTTGCCCCTCGAAATTTGAGAAATTTTAGTTGTTGTCTTTTGTCCAAATTACGAAAATACCCTTAGGAATTGAGAAATTCTCCACATGTCCCTGATTTCAGAAAATATTAATTAATTAAAAGGTTTAGTTGATTATTATTTTTATTATTATCTAGTAGTCCTACATGATGATGATTAATTATACATGTGATGTATGATGTGTGGACGGATGATCATGGTCCGTGTGATGTGTGTACTTGTGATTATTATTATTGAGGTCTGCGAGCCTCCATTATATTTCTCGTTTATTGTCGAGCCTGCGTGCCTATGATTAAGTTGTAATCACATGAGGAGGCGCAGCGGGTGCGTGGATGCGATAGCGGGACCCACGAGACGGACGATCGTGATGCATGGAGATGCATCAAGATGTCGACAGAACCGACGAGGACGAGATGGACGATCACAAGGCATGGAGATGCACCGTTGCACACATAGATCTTGATGTGAGTGATTATGCCTACTGGCTCGGGCCTAATCATATTAGGTTGTGGTCCTTGATCATCTGGTGTGATTGCTTATACACATACTAGATATGTATATATATTTGCATGCGATGTAGATATATATTAAATATGTATATGTGTGACATGTCATATTAGGAGACCAAAGCATAGAAACATCTCTCGATAATATTAAGTCGGTAAACGTGAGGCAATTAGATTGACCCACGTGGCCTTCCATCGTTATGAGTAGGAACCGATTTCCGATGTAGGTTGAGTTGGTCGAGTCCCTCGAGACTCACCTATATCGCGATTCGCTATCTTGCTTACGACATAGAGATGTCATCGGTGACCTGAGGGCATGGTATGCTTGGTCGAGTCCCTCGAGGGTATATAATCAAATCAGACTCATCTTGTAACGAAGGTGTTGACTTAACCGAGCATCATGGTTGGTCGAGTCCCTCGAGACCATGGTGATTCGGAGGCCGAACAGGACGGGAATCACAAGGAGTTGTGATCGGCAAGAGTTGCCTACCTTTTAGGCTTAGTGTGATTGGTCGAGTCCCTCGAGGTTACACTAAGACCCTGATTGGATCTTGATCCCCACTAGAAGTCTGCCGGAGACTTCTGTTTCACGTGCTGAGGGTGTCGCGTGACTCGTTAGTAAAATAGTGGGAGCATATTAAGATAGAAGTCCATATCTTGATAGTTTATTTCTTACAAAATCTGCATGTTGTTCATTTCTACTGCATCTTTATTTTCAAAAAATATCGCTTTCAAATCCCTTACGTGGCATACTTGATGTCAATCGCCTCACTAGTCCAAATTATACGGATTGGCTCCGTAACTTGAGAATTATTCTCACAGCGGAGAAAATCGTGTACGTCCTTGATACAGTGATACCTACACCCGAAGAAGGGCCAAACGAGGATGAGATCGCTCGCTACGTGAAGTACATTGATGACTCCACTCTTGCTCAGTGCTATATGTTGGGCTCTATGACTCCTGAGTTATAGAGACAACATGAAAAGATGGATGCCAGATCCATTCTCCTATATGTCCGCAAATTGTTTGAGGAACAGGGAAGGACTCAACGATATGAGATATCCAAGAGCCTCTTCCGCGCTAGGATGACTGAGGGGACACTAGTTCAGAACCATGTCCTAAAGATGATTGAGTGGATAGAGAAACTCACAGGTCTAGGAATGGTCCTAGAGGATAACTTGTGTGTGGACATTGTACTTCAGTCCCTACCATATTCCTTTTCACAGTTCATAATGAATTTTAATATGAACAAGCTTGAGGTGACTCTCCCAGAGCTCCTCAAAATGTTGAGGGAGGCAGAGAGTACTATTAAGAAAGAGAAGCCAGTTCTCTACACTGGTGAGACCAAAAAGAAAAGGAAAGCAGAAAGGTCCCTTAAGAAGGGAAAGGGCAAGGGCAGACCAGGTAAAGTAAAGGTTGCTAAGAAAGACCCAGCAAAGGACATAGGCCAATGCTTCCACTATAGTAAAGATGGGCACTAGAAGAGGAACTGCAAAGAGTACCTTGCAGAAAGGGCGAAATAGAAGCTTGAAGAAGCTTCAGGTACATTCATGATCAATCTCCAATTGGCAGATTTTTGTGATAGTGCATTGGTATTGGATACCAGTATTGCTTATTACATCTACAATTTATTGTAAATTCTAGCAAAGCCGAGGGGAGATTGACGAGAGGAATATTGCATAAAGGTTTGTTTATGCAAGACACTACTCCACATATCATGAATGTAAGTGTCTAAGAGGAAACGAGATGAGGTGAACAGTGTATACCTATGGCATTGTAGGCTAGGTCATATCCATGAGGGAATGATTCAAAAGTTGCTAAATGATAGATATCTAGATCCATTTGACTATGTGTCATATGCAACTTGCGAGCCTTGCATTCGTGGAAAACTGACCAACTCTTCATTTAGTGGAACTAGAGAGAGAGTCATTGAGTTGTTGGAACTCATACATAGTGATGTATGTGGATCCATGCCAACTCATGCCATTGGAGGTTACTCCTACTTCATTACATTTACTGATGATTTCTCAAGGTATGGATATGTGTACTTAATGAAGTACAAGTCCGAGGCTTTTGAGAAATTCAGAGAGTATAAGAATGAGGTGGAGAACCAGACTGGAAAGAGTATCAAAACTCTTCGATCAGATCGAGGAGGTGAGTACTTAAGTACAGAGTTTACTCAGTTCCTCAAGGACTATGGGATATTATCCCAATGGACACCTCCTTATACACCTCAGCTCAATGGTGTCTTTGGAAGGAGGAATCGTACGCTATTAGATATGGTACGGTCCATGATGAGTTTCGCTGACCTACCCATCTTATTCTAGGGATATGCCCTAGAGACCGCAGCTTACCTTCTGAACAGAGTTCCAACTAAGTCGGTAGTGTCTACACCATATGAGATATGGAAAGGGAAGAAGTCTGATCTTAAGGTTGTTAAGATTTGGGGCTGCCCTGCCCACATTAAAAGACACAACCCCGATAAGTTAGAATCAAGGACAGAGCGATGCAAATTTGTGGGATACCCCAAGGAAACTTGTGGGTATTATTTCTATCATCTCAAGGACCAAAAGGTTTTTGTAGCTAAGAGAGCAGTGTTCCTTGAGAAGGAACACATTCTTGGCGGAGACAGTGGGAGAATGATAGAGTTGAGCGAGGTTGGAGAACCAAGCTCAAGCACCACTCTACAGCCCGAGTCTGTTCATGTACCTAATACACAAGTTTCAACTTTACGTAGGTCTGATAGAGTATCTCATCCTCCAGAGAGATATGTGGGACATATTAGAGGAGAGGATGTTGAGGATATTGATCCTCAGACCTACGAGGAGGCTATTATGAGTATAGACTTCGGGAAGTGGCAAGAAGCCATGAATTCTGAGATGGATTCTATGTACTCTAATAAGGTTTGGACCCTAGTTGATGCGCCCGAAGGTATTGTACCCATCGGTTGCAAGTGGATCTTTAAGAAAAAGATCAGAGTAGATGGAAAGGTAGATACCTATAAAGCAAGGCTAGTGGCTAAGGGGTATCGTCAAAGGCAAGGTGTTGACTACGACGAAACCTTCTCACCCGTAGCAATGCTAAAATCCATCAGAATTCTATTGGCTATTGCAACACACTATGATTATGAGATCTGGCAGATGGATGTGAAAACCGTATTCCTCAATGGGAACCTCGAGGAGGAGGTGTATATGATGCAACCTGAGGGATTCGTGTCCAAGAACTGCCTAGATAAGGTGTGTAGGTTGCTTAGATCCATTTATGGACTAAAGCAAGCTTCCCGAAGTTGGAACATAAGATTTGATGAGGCAATCAGATCTTATGACTTCGTTAAGAACGAAGATGAGCCTTGTGTGTACAGGAAGGTAAGTGAGAGCACTATCACCTTTTTGGTGTTATATGTGGATGACATCCTCATCATTGGGAATGACGTAGGAATGCTATCCACAGTAAAGGCTTGGTTATCTAGACAGTTCTCCATGAAGGACTTAGGGGAAGCATCCTATATCTTGGGGATTAGAATCTATAGAGATAGATCCAAGAGGATGCTTGGCTTGTCCCAATCCAGGTACATAGAAACTATTGTCAAATGGTTTGGCATGGAAAATTCTAAGAAAGGGCGAACATGGATATGATACCTTATGCTTCAGCAATAGGGTCTATCATGTATGCCATGCTATGTACTAGGTCTGATATAGCGCATGCTTTGAGTTTCACAAGCAGGTATCAGGCGGATCCAAGCTTGAGCACTGGAAAGCAATAAAGTGTATCCTTAAGTACTTGAGAAGGACTAAGGATCTTTTACTAGGATATGAAGGTAGTAGCCTCAAGGTTGAAGGCTATATTGACTCAAGCTTTCAATCTGATGTCGATGATAGCAAGTCGAATTCAAGGTATGTGTACACCTTGAATGGAGGAGCAGTATGTTGGAAGAGTTCCAAGCAAGATACCACTACTGACTCGACCACAGAGGCGGAGTACATGCTGCATTAGATGTAGCAAAGGAGGGAGTTTGGGTGAAGAAGTTCATCATAGATTTGGGATTCGTGCCGGGTAGCGAGGAGCCGATCTCCTTATATTGCGACAACAATGGGGCGATTACTCAAATAAGGGAACCCGGGTCTCATCAGAAGTGTTCTGAGGAGGTTCCAGCTTATCAGAGAGATCGTAACCCGAGCAGATGTAGCAGTGGAAAGAGTTCCATCCGAAGATAACATTGTAGATCCACTGATAAAGCCGTTGTCTCAGATTGTCTTTGAGCATCACAGGGGTCTGATGGGGATCAGACACATAGGTGATTGGCTTTAGGTCAAGAGGGAGATTGCTAGTCATAGGTGCCCAGGAAGCCAATCACGTGAGTGATGGCACGTGTGACTTGATACAGAATCTTTTTTTGCTTATTATATTTTGGCGTATATCACTTTATAACTATTGCATATGTGCATATATATATATATATATATATATTGTGATGTCCTTGGATTTGTGCAATGGGAATCGGATCGTGATGAGATCACGATAATGAGATCGATTCACCTTTAAACACATATCCTAAATAATCCCGGTCATAGGTTACTCGACAAAGACATCGTGATAACCGGACAGACTGGTGTGCTGTATACCCGTCCATATGATGGATGCAGCTGGTCTCATAGCTGCTCGTGTAGAGACACTAGGGATACAGTACAGGTGCTCATTGGAGAATGAGTTCACTGATTGATCCGCTTACGGAATGCTGGATGGTTGATGATGCCTTATTGTCATATAGCGATTCCGTAGTCCTAGTGGTGTATCTGGTTCTTAGACTTGAGACACCAAGGATGTCCTGTATGAGTGCTCCACTCTTTGATACCAGACTTATAGGTTTGGCTGTCCCAGATCTAGTACAGCTGGTCATTGGGAGTGGTAGTCGACCTTACGAGGGCTATTGAGTGTCTATAGAGGATCATCCACTCTCGGCATCATGAGAGGAATATCCCATGTGTTCTTACTCATACAAATCCCTGGCCAAGGTCATTCGGGTTGAGAGAGAAAGAGTTCTCCAAGAGAATCCGATTAGAGCGAGACTCGAGTAGAAACCGTATGGGTCTGACAACACCATGCTCGTTATACGGTCTCTGGGATATTTGATGGATGAGGGCCTATAGGTACATGGTAACTAAGGACAGACAGGTCCAATGGATTAGATTCCCCTGTATCGTCTGGGGACTACGGCGTAGTGGCCTAGTACGTTTGTAGTCGATGAGTCAAGTGAATTATTACATAGATAATAATTCACTGAGTTAGAAGGAGTTCTGACAAGTATGACTCACGGCCAGCTCGATATTGGGCCTAGAGGGTCACACACATATGGTAGGCATTGCGATGAGTAGAGGTTCGGATATGAGATATCTGACGGAGCCCATGTCTTATTGGATGCAGATCCAATACCCACTAGGGGAGGACCCATTAGGGTTTGACAGGGGACCTCTATAAATAGGAGGGATTCATAGCCTCATAGGCTAGAGCCTTTGCTTGCCTTTCCTATTCTCCTCTTCCTCTCCACCTCAGAGCAGGCCTGGAGTCTTGAGGAGCGTCGTCGCAACCCTGTTGTGTGGATCACCGCTAGAGAGGAGGACGCTTGACCTCCTTCACCCTCTCCTAAGGATCTGCAAGGAAATAGGGATATACGATCTCCCTAGGTAACACAACCTACTTTATGCGCAGTTTTAAGTTTCGCGGATTTTGCGCACCAATCTTCGTACGACGACGAACATCTCTTTGGGAATCGGGGATTTTGTTTTCTTGTTCTTCTACTGCGCATGTGATGTCGCCCCCATGATTTCCCAACAGAATTCCGAGCTCAAAACTGTCATATCCCGGAATTCCGGGGTCTGGCGGTTGCACCGCTTGGCATAGCTCGAAAACTGAGCCTCTAGGCGGTGCCACCTCTTGTCAGGGGTGGTTGCACCTCCTGCCAAAGCTCGGAGACCGAGCTCAGGGGGTGCCACTGCCTGACTGGGGTGGTTCAACCGCCTGACAGAGCTTGGAGACCGAGCTCAGGCAGTTCCACCGCCTATCAGGGGCGGTTGCACCACCCAGCGTAGCTCGGAGATTGAGCCCTGGGCGGTGCCACCGCTGGCCAAGAAATCTGAATGGGCTTATCCATTCGGCCCAATTTGGGTCTGTCAAGGGCCCAATTACCCCAAGATTAAGTTAGTGGGATCACCTCCCATTTCTAACTTAATCATCGTGCTAACTATGATATTTCATAAGACATTTACTGTAACTTGCTCCGGTACGTCAATCGCTTCTTCCGGTGATCTTCCGGCGAACATCCGATGAACCTTCGGCGATGCTCCTGTGGACTTCCGGCAAACTCCTGGACTTGCGACCATCCACTTGGCGAGTTCCGACGAGCTTCTTCGGCAAGCTTCTGGACTTCTCGGATTTGTTCCCGCAGAACCTCCGACGACCGTCCGGACTTCCGTCGAACTCTGGAACTCCCAACGTGATCATAGTCTTGACTCCGGCGCAACTCCTGCTGCATGTCTTACTTTCATCGTAGTTAATCCTGCACACGTATAACAAAACTTCGATCGAGACAATTAATACTAAGTATTAATCATGTTGTCTGGTATGTCATTGGTCTCTCGACGCTTCGTCCGATTCTTCGGCGCATCATCCTCTCTTGCAGCTTATTGCCCATTCGGCCAGTTGTCTCCATAACTCCAATGTCCTTGGCGCAATATCCGCTCTCCTTGGCCCGATGCCCGAATCCACGGCCCGAAGCCTTCTGTCGATACGTCGACTGATCCACCGGCCCGACGTCCAATCTTTTGACATGTTCCTCCAGCCCAACATGATTTTCATGTTTTAATTGTCCCAACCTGATCGAAGTATCATGCATGACTCAAAACGCAGATTAAATCATAAACATATATCAAGTGGTTTCATCATCAAAATACGAGATTTAACAATCTCCAGATTTTTGATGATGACAATCACTTGATGACGGAGTTAACCTTAACTACCGGAGTTTAAACAAACTCCCCCTATTAATATGTCATATTGATAGAAACTCTTGGATTCAAAAATCCAAGCAACATGTCATCATAAACTTATGCATAACATGTCATGTCATCAATATACTTCTCCCCCTTTGTCATCAACAAAAAGGAGAAGTACCACAATCTTTGTGATATAAGTTTAACTCATTGCATGAAAAACATAATATCTATTTTTACCATCATGCAAGTTTGCAATCATCAAATGGTAAGATATCAAAATGTAAAATTGCGATGTAAGCTTTTTGATATCTTAACATGATATGGCACTTATAGCATCAATTCATATATTTCTCCCCCTTTGTTATCAACAAAAAGGAGAACGATATAAGCAAATTTTAAAGATAAGTGCGATGCCATAAGTAGGTTCATGTCATTTTTCTACAAAGCGTGATAGGATATAAACATCTCAAGAAAACATGATGTAAAAATAGCTTTCATTACTTCTTCCTTTTTATTTGTTATTATCTTTTTGCATGAAGGAGGAAGGCCATTTGTGAAGTTCAAATTGATAAGATATTAAAGCACACTTCATTCTTGTAAGGATTAAGATATGTAAGTGAATCAAATCCTTGTATGTAAAAATATCTTCCTTTTATAAGAAGGAATCATCAAATATATTTCTCGAAAAATATTTTTCACATGATAAGTGCATTTGCTAGATGATTCCATACGTCAAAAATCAATGATGTGAATTAAACTTGATATGACATATGCTTGTTACGTTCGGAAGAGAATAATGTATCGAGAAAATCCGATTATTAGGATCAAGAAAATCCGAAAATGAAATTTGATACTTTCTTGCATTCGGACAAGGTTTTGCTATAGATTTTCAAACACAATCATGAAGATAAAACATGCTTATTATCATGGAAATTTTTGTATTCAAGCACATAATTTCCAACATGTAATCATGGCAAGTAATTGTGTAAAATCATCATGGCAATCAAGTGATTTGATCATTCAATCAGGAAAGTCCGAAAAATAATTTTAACAAGTTCAATCATTCAGACATATTTTTGCCATAGTTTTTCAAATACAATCATGAAGATAAGACATGCTCATCATCACGGTAGTATGATAGCAAGTTTACAATATACAAGCTAGCAAAAATTTTTAACATTTTAAGACACGCAAGCTAGCAATTTTGATATGTTCAAGAAAGCAACTCTTGCTTCCTGAATTATGCAAGTCTTTTTAACCGACGAAAGTTTTGCGCTACACTAATTCACCCCCCCCCCCTCCCCCCCCTCTTAGTGCTCTTAATCCTAACATCGTATAGACAGATATATAGCACACTGGTCTGTCCGATTATCTCGATATCCCTCTTGAGTAACATATAATCGAGATTATTTAGAGTCTATGTTTAAAGGTGAATCGGTCTCATTATCATGATCTTATCACGATTCGATTCCCATTAAACAAATCCATGGACATCACAATATATATATATATATATATATATATATATATATATATATATATATATGTAATAAGTAATTTAAAGTGATAAAATACTAAATAATAATAATATGTAAAAAGATTGTATGTCAAGTCATAAGTGTCATCACTCACATACTCACATGGTTGGCTTGTATGACACCTATGATTAGCAATCTCCCACTCAACGTAAAGCCAACCACCCATATGCTTGATCCCCATCAGACCCTTGTGACACTCAAAGACAATATGAGATAATGGCTTTGTTTGTGGATCTGTGATATTATCTTCGGATGAAACCCTTTCCACTACTATATCTCCTCAGGCCATGATCTCTCTAATAAGCTGGAACCTCCTTAGAACATTTTTGATGAGACTTGGGTTTCTTTGCTTGAGCAATCGCAATATAAGGAAATCAGCTCCTCGTTGCCTAGCATGACTCCTAGATCTGTGATGAACTTCTTTATCCAGACTCCGACCTATGCTACCTTTGCTACAGCAATATACTCCACCTCTATGGTCGAGTTAATAGTAGTATCTTGCTTAGAACTCTTCCAGCATATTACTCCATTCAAGGTGTACATATACCCCGAATTCGACTTGCTATCATTAACATCGGATTGAAAACTCGAGTCTATGTAACCTTCAACCTTGAGGCTACTACCTCCATATGCCAGTAAAAGATCCTCAGTCCTTCTCAAGTACTTAATGATACACTTTATTATTTTCCAGTGCTCCAAGGCTAGATCTGCTTGATACCTGCTCATGACACTCAAAGCAAGTGTTATATCAGGTTTGGTATATAGTATGACATAAATGATAGGCCCTATCATTAAGGTATAGGGTATCCTATCAATATTTGCCCTTTTTTAAATAGTATTTGGGGACATACTCCTAGAAAGCGATATCTCATGTCTCATCAGTATATGTACTTAGACTAGGACAAGTCAAGCATCCTCTTGGATCTATCTCTATAGATCCGAATCCCTAAGATATAGGATGCTTCCCCTAAGTCCTTTATGGAAAAGTGTCTAGATAACCAAGTCTTTATTGTGGATAACATTCCTACATCATTCTCAAGTCTTGAATCTATGTTTTTGCTAGGTGACATTGGTTAAATATAATTACAATATGATGAGTAAATCTTGTGAGACACTTTTCATTTTTCTTTTTGTTTCTAATTCTCAGTTTGTTCTTTCCTTATGAAGAACTATGTTAAAAGAAGAAAGTGTTGTACAAATTGATCTCTAGGAAGCTTATGAGTATCCTCTTGATGAATCTATAAATTTGGTATCACTCTACTCACTCTATATAGTATTAGATACACGAAAATGATTTTCTCTTTTTTTATATGAATCATAAATCTCTAACAGTCTTTGAATGAGACTAGTGAGGGCAACATCTTGAGTTCTTTTTTGTACTTGATCAGCCCATCTTTCTCGGTATTCCACTATCAATAGAAAAGATAATTTATTCTAACTCTACAACCATATTGGGATTATATACTTTCTGTTTGCAAAAAGATAATTCATGTTTTGTGATGTTTATATGCTTCTATCATACATTTAGCTTTCGGATAAGTTATGGCCATAACATTCCAAGTTATAGCAAGTGAAATCATGCCTGGTGCTTTGCAGACATGACATTATGGTTTATGGCCATAAGTTAGTCAGTGAATTTATGTGAGAACATTAGAGCTTTCACAAGAATAAGGCCTTTATAGGTAAGTTGTGGAGTTATGTTTTCTTATCTCTTTGCCTTAGCCTCAAATAAATATGATCAGATTATTCAAAAATAAACATGGCTACCACATCAAGAGGCTTTGGCCACTACAAAATCTCAGGAAGTTTAAATGTATGCAGCTATATCCCTCTAGGCCATAGGATATTCATTATATTATTCAAGTCCATGGTACTCATTTGTTACGTCAATCATATAGGAAGAGTAGTGCCTGCTAAATAACAAAAACACTCTACATATTAGTGGGCTTCACTTATTGATTAGATTTTGACTACTTGATTATGTTGAAAACTCATAATAATTAGGTAATATTTGAATCTTCATGAAGAAAAAGTAAATAGTATTTGGTTATTTTGTGTTGAATTAGGAGGTAATATTTGACTGCTTGACTATGTTAAAAGTTGAAAATAAATAGGTAATATTTAAATTTTTTGAAGAAAAATTAAATAAGATTTTGTTATTTTCTTAGAAAATGTTTTCAAGTATAGATGTTCGTGTTTAATTAGGAGGGAGTTAGTCCTATTGCAACTTTTGATGAATAAGTACATGATCGTTTATAAGAATAGAATTATGAAGATTAGCTTAAGTGGAATTTCATATTGTCTTTGAGAGCAGCATTTGATATCTTTATTTGTTGGTCCCATATTGCTATGTCTTATGATAGCACAAAAACTTAATAGCTATGCCAACAATTTGTATCCTTTTCCTTTATTTGTCATTTGTCTATTTTATGTTTCTATCTTTGCTTGTCATAAAGATGTTTATCTAATTCAATATATTCCAAAATCATTACCAGTGAGTTTTGTGTACTTATATTTGTGCTCTTGTATATTTATTTGGTGTGTTTTTGTATGTGATAATGTGTGCTAAATTATTTTTATAGGTGCACATGACTATATATATATGAGGATTATTTATTTAGATTCTTTAGATTATGTATAAAGCTTCCTAAATGACAAATGAAGTTATCCTTTAGTACTCTGAAATGTTTATTTCTATTTGAATAAATTTTAGGATGTTGACTTAATTCAGCTTTATACAATAAAATGTCTTTTGATGGTTGCATGATATTTCATCTGTTAGTGATTATATACTTAGTAACTTTCTTTTGGTCAACCTGCTTTAAGCTATAGGTTATTTGGAGCAAGTTAGATATGACATTGGCAATGTTATGCAATGTTTGAAAACTTAATTATTGGTGAGACATTTGCTTAACGATCCATTGCTTGTTCGACACGTTTTGATGAAGCAAAGCTTTAGCAAGGTACAAAAGGGCCTGAGGTGAGGTAATAAATTTGGAAGCAAACCCAAAAACATCATGTTTACATTATGCTCATTTTATTTAACTGTGTGGCCTATTAAATTTACTAAATTTATTTGCATGTTTTGTTGCATTGATATCTACAGCTATAATAATAAAACTATATATTGTTGTAAATCTCTAATAAAAGCTACAACATACTCCTTAGAGTATTGAAAAAATGATCAACTTAGGTGGTCAAACCAATCTCTACATGCTAGAGGACTTAGAACAAAGAGCAAAATGTATTAACCAATTAGTACTATTGTTCTCCTCCCTAAACACATGACAAAATACGCATGCTTGAAGTCTCAAAATAAAAATCCAAATACATTTTATGTAATTTAATGAACTTCATAGAAGAGGTTCTTGTATGTTAATGAATTTAATAATCAACTTTGTATCATATTCAACTATCAGCTTGGGACCCTCTCCTTAATCGCAAGCTCAATCCCATATTTGATCATAATTGATTCAGATTTTCAACATATGATTTTCGATAAATTGATAGTCTACCATCATACGTGTCCCTGCACTATTTCTAAGAAGGAACTATATTATACCATAACCATCTGGCATATTAAATGCACTATTAGAATTAAGCTTAAACCATTCATACTTAGGTTTGGACTAAGTAATAAGTAATTGATTGTTCCCCAAACATTCCTTAGATAGAATTGAGAAAGCTAATCCCTTAGACAGAATTGAGAAATATAATCCCTTAACTCCATTTGAAGGTGGCCTAATTATGGACCTTCCAAATCAACCAAATGTCACGGGCAATCAAGGATCTCAATAGTTAATAACTAATTTTAGTAAGGCTCACCCCCTCTCTCAACCTCAAGTTTTTAATCATTCTTGTGAGTAAAGGATATACTAAAATCTCTAGCCCACTCCATACCCACTCCATATTTCACAAGCAAATTTGCACTCAAAAAAATAAGTGATCCTGCATATCCATACCTTCCCTGTACAATAGCACACATAGTTTAAAATCACAAATACAATCTTAGCTAATCTCCCAATGGTAAGAAGCCTATGATGAAATAATTTTTAATAAAATAATTAAACTCTAGGGAGGATAAGAACCTTCTATAGCCTCACCTAACACTCCTCACTCAAACCAGTGTCACTAGAGCAACCTCTCAAATACCTATAAGCAAATTTAGTTGCGCCTTCCATATCCTCCTATCATCATAGAGGTTAAGAGAATACTAAACCTTGTAACCAAAGGTCCACCCACTAACCCAAATAAGGATAGTATTATATATGTATCCCATGATTAATTATTAACCAAACCAACATTTATTGTACCACCCAAAATGGTATAGGACAAGCGATATATACTTGTCTAGTCGTCGGCCAATATGTTGACCATCCCATTTTGAACGATTTAGTTAACTTAATAAAACATTAAAGATATAGTAGAGATCCTATCCAAATTAATGTTAAAAAAAAAGTGATTATGACTTACGAATTCGAGCTCTCTTCTCCTTTAAGATGTTGTCGCCTCGCCATTGCTGCTTTGCCAGTATTGTCGTCATGCTTCATTGTCGCATAAGAGGTCACCAACTCACTATCACAAATGTGAGCCCTCTTCTTGTGTAAGATGCTACCACCTTACTGTTGCTACTTCATCACTGTTCTCTCTACAACTTTTGTTGAATCTCGTATTTTGATGATGAAACTACTTAATATATGTTTATGATTTAATCTGTGTTTTGAGTGACGCAGGATGCTTTGATCAGGATGAGACAATTAAAGCAGGAACATCATGTTGTGCCGGAGGAACATATCAGAAGATTGGATGTCGGGCCGGTGGATCGGTCGACGTATCGACAGAAGGCTTCGGGTCATGGACTCGGGCATCGGGCCAAGAAGAGCGGGTATTGTGCCAAGGATATCGGAGTTGCAGAGTCAACTGGCCGATTGGGCAATAGGCTGCAGGAAAGGAAGATGCGCCGAAGAATCAGACGAAGCGTCGAGGGACCAATGACATGCCGGACAACTTGGTTAATTGCTTAGGATTAATTGTCTCGATCGAAGTTTTTGTTTTGAGTGTGCAGGATTAACTACGATGAAAGTTAGACATGCAGCAGGAGTTGCGCCGGAGTCAAGACAATGATCACGTTGGGAGTTCGAGAGTTTGACGGAAGTTCAGACATTCGTCGGAGGTTCTACGGGAACAAATCCGAGAAGTCCAGGAGCTTGCCAAAGAAGCTCGTCGGAACTCGCCAAGTGGATCGTCGCAAGTCCAGGAGTTTGCCGGAAGTCCGCAGGAGCATCACCGAGGGTTCATCGGATGATCGAAGGAAGTTCGCCGGAAGCTCACCGGAAGAAGCGATTGACGTACCGGAGCAAGGTGCAGTAAATGTCTTAGGAAATAATCGTAGTTAGCACAATGATTAAGTTAGAAATGGGAGGTGATCCCATTAACTTAATCTTGGGGCAATCGGGCCCTTGAAAGACCCAAATTAGGCCGAATGGATCAACCCATTCGAACCTGAAATAGTGCTAGGAGGTAGCACCGCCAGGGTAGGAGGTAGCACCGCCCAGGAGGCAGTCTCCAAGCGAGACTGGGTGGTGCAACCGCCCCAACCAGGAGGTGGCACCGCTTGGGCTCAGTCTCCAAGCGAGACTGGGCGGTGCAACCTCTCCTGATAGGAGGTGGCACCGCCTGAGCTCAGTCTTCGAGCTCTGCCAAGCGGTGCAACCGCCTCAGTCAGGAGGTGCAACCGCCTGAGCTCGGTCTTCGAGCTTTGGCAGAGAGGTGCAACCACCCCTGACAGAGGTGGCACCGCCTAGAGGCTCAGTCTTTGAGCTCTGCCCGGCGGTGCAACCGCCCCAGTCAGGAGGTGCAACCGCCTGATCTCGGAATTCCGGGAATTGACAGTTTTGAGCTCCAAATTTGAACTGGGTTGGGGCCTATAAATACCCCACTCATTCAGCACTGAAAAAGCACAACTTACACTCGAAATCTTGATCTTTCTCTATGAGCTCAAAATTGTTGTAAAGGCCAAAAGTTCTCCCTCTGTTCTTCCAAGTTCTGAGTTGTAAAGAGAGGAGAGAAATTTCTGTAAGGGTTGTCTCCTAAGCCCGTCAAAAGGAGTGAAACTATAAAAGGGTGGTTGGTCTTCGCCTATTGAAGGAAGGCCTCTAGTTGACATCGGTGACCTCATCGGTGGAGGAAGCCAAAAGTGGAGTAGGTCAAGATTGACCGAACCACTCTAAATCTCGGTTTGCATTTACTTTGAGCAGTTTATCTTTACTGCAAACCTCCTCAATAGCTTACTGCCTTCTGCGCTTTTACGAACGAGTTTCTAATTTCAGAGCTTTCCGAATTTACGTTTAGACGTAAATCGGCTTTTTCATACAATCATCATATTTCAGTTTACTTTTATGTTTTGATTTCAATCATAACTGCAAACTGCCTTCTGCGCATTTATAAAACGTATCTCAAAGTTCAGTATCTTCAGAATCGACATTTAGACGTAAACCGGTTTTATCGTACGAACATCGCATTTTAGTTTGCGCTTGCATTCTGATTTCCATCATAAACTACAAACTGCCTTCATAGATTTACTTTAACGTCATCTTGCTTAATCTTAAGTAATCTTAGAATCGGCTTTTACATCGAAATCGTTTTTATCGAACGAACGCAGCTTTCGATTTTAATAGTTGAAAGATTTCCGCTGCACTAATTCACCCCCCCCCTCTTAGTGCTCTTGATCCTAACAATTGGTATCAGAGCCCAGTATTTCTCATTTCGGACTTACACCCGAGAGAAATTGCTCTTCATGGCTTTCAAGAGGGCTTATCAGTTTTTCGTCCACCGTTGTTTAACGGATTGGACTACACTTATTGGAAAACTCGAATGAGAGTTTTCTTGATTTCTATGAATTTGGACTTATGGAATATCATTGAAAATGGTTTTCAACTTCCCTCTAAACCGATGAACGAATGGTTGGATTTGGAGAAGAAGTATTTTTCTTTAAACGCAAAGGCTATGAATGCCTTATTTTGCGCTTTGGACAAAAATGAGTTCAATCGGATTTCTACGTGCGAAACGGCTTTTGACATTTGGCGAACACTTGAAATCACGCACGAGGGAACTAGTAGAGTCAAAGACTCGAAAGTTAACATTTTATTGCACGATTTTGAACTTTTTCATATGAAACCAAGCGAAACCGTTGTTGACATGTACACCCGTTTTACGGATGTCGTCAATGGTTTAAAATCACTTGGTAAAAGCTTTTCGGATTTTGAACTCATTAACAAAGTTTTGCGCTCACTTTCTAAAACTTGGGATTCAAAAGTAACTGCTATTCAAGAATCGAAAAACTTAAACCAATTTCCACTTGAAGAACTAATTGGTTCATTGATCACATATGAAATGACGTGCAATGAACGTGAAGAACTTGAGAACCACCTTCCAAAGAACAGGAAGGATTTGGGACATAGAACATTTGAAGACCACTCGAGTATAAGCTCAAGTGATGGTGAACTTAAACTACAAATGAAACAAAAATTAAAAAGTAAAAAGAACGGAACTACTTGCTTTGAACGCAAGAAGAAGAACAAAAATTGGGATGAATCGTGCTCCTTTGAAGACGAGGAGAAAATCAACAAAGGCGAGGTGGCAAACTACGCCTTTACGCCTTTTGACGCTGAGGTAATCAAAATGCCTTTAATTTACTTCGAAATTACATGATGCTTTTCATGATGTATTTTTCTTTTTCTTTAAATTTTCTTGAAAATTACATTTTTAATAATTTAATAATGAAAATATAAAAATATGATCATACTTGTAATTTTGAAAATGATAATGAAAATTGCATGTCTTATGTTAATGCAAGATAGAAATCTAATGATTGTACACCTAGTGAGATTAATCTTATTTATGTGCTTGAAAAGCAAGAATGTATATTTTGATGATTTTCATATTGCTTTTCAATGACGATACATGGCTTTTGTCTGGAAGGCTTGATATTTTTCATTGTCTTTGTTTGTTAAATATGATGTATGGTTTTGACATAAGAATAAAAATTTGAGCATGCTATTATAAAGTCAATCATATAAATTAAAACTAAAGAAGTTTTAGGCATTTATAAGAATCATTCAAAATTATGTTCAATGAAACCTTGCTTAATGTTGCAATGAAAATATTAAAGTTTGGATACCATGATTTGACGATTTTATGCATGAGATTTTAAAGTTATACATGATGATTTTTGTGATTGATGGTTTTATGATGAAATTCATTTTACGATCCTAAACATTGATGCATGTTTTCATTTGACATAAATGAAAAGGCATGCTAACATGAAATCGATCACTTAAAATGAAACACTTAAAAAATGCTTTTCCCATCTGATCTAGATTAATGATTTCATGATATTTTGTGAATCTCAAAATTGATCTTGATGACTTGATTATGAGTTTTAAGTTAACGATTTGATTTGAATGAGTTTTATCTAAATCATAATATTGATCTTGCAAAATTGGAATCACAAATAATATCTTTTGGTATTCATGAATTGATACTCATAATATGAAAGTACTAGTATTCATGACTTGAATTTGATTGAAACATTGCATGCTTAAATTAATCATTCTCCTATGTTTAAAAAAAATTTCTTTAAATGCCTTATGTGATGATTAATTTGCTTTATGATGAATCACGAATCATGACTTGATCTATGATATTGATATATTTTAATCATGATCCTTGGCTGTATAATTCTTTTGCTCTATTAAAAAGATTTGTCAAATGAATCATGTCTTTTAGAAGTCTTATCTTTCATGACATGATGTCATTGGATTTATGGCTTGTATGCCTTGAAATATTTGAAATATTTATGATTTGGAATGATGCATATGCTTTTTATTATGATAATGTATGATGTGTATCATGAATGCTTTAAATGATAAATGTTTGGAATCATGATTAAAATGAAGTGATAAATACTTAAAAAATATTGATTTAATGTTCGGTATCATGAATACTTCATTATCATACATGGAAATAGTGATAAATATTTTGAAAATAAATGATTGTATCATGTTAGATGGTTTTATATATTGTGCATGATAAGCTATAAGTGATGATTGAAACAATGATTAAAATAATATGAATGATGATTTAGAATCATGCATATAATAATAAGTTTATATGTTTTGAAAATGTACATGTTTTAATTTGAAAATATAATGATGCACAAATGAGATTGATACTAACCTTTGTCATAATTTAGAAATTAATGTAGAGAGTCTTCCCTTCTTTTTGCCAATGACAAAGGGGGAGAAAGAGTTGCTAATGTGCATATCTCAAAGAAAAATTTGCTAGCTTGCAACTTGCATATTTCAAGATGCAAGAGTTGCTTTCTTGAATATCTCTAATTTGTTAGCTAACATGATGTATAGCTTGCTATCTTGAACATCACAAGCTTGCCTATCTTGAGAAAGAGTTGCTAACGTGCTATCTTGAATCGATGTAAAGGGTCATCTCAAAGAGATAGCTAGCTTGCATAAGTCAAGAAGATGCAAAAACTTGATTGCTAGCTTGCCTATCTTAAGTAGCAAAGATTGCTAACTTGCTTATTTCAAGAAGCAAAAGTTGTCTTCTTGAACATCACTATCTTGCCTATCTCAACATGCTAAACATGCTAAACTTGCACTTTGCATTGAAAGCAAAATTGCGAGCTCAAACATTGCAAAGGAAGCAAAATTTGCTAGCTTGCAATTTGCATAATCCAGGAAGCAAGAGTTGCTTTCTTGAACATCTTAAAATTGCTAGCTTGCGCGTCTTAAAATGTTAAAAAATTTTGCTAGCTTGTATATTGTAAACTTGCTATCATACTACCATGATGATGAGCATGCCTTATCTTCATGATTATATTTGAAAAACTATGGCAAAAATATGTCCGAATGATTAAACGTGTTAAAATTATTTTTCGGACTTTTTTGATTGAATGATCAAATCACTTGATTGCCATAATGATTTTACACAATTACTTGTCATGATTACATGTTGAAAATTATGTGCTTGAATACAAAAATTTCCATGATGATAAGCATGTTTTACCTTCATGATTGTAATTGAATATCTCTAGTAAAACCCTATCCGAATGTATGAAAGTGTCAAATTTCATTTTCGGATTTTCTTGATCCTAACAATTGGATTCTCTTGATACATTATTCTCTTCCGAACTTAACAAGCATATGTCATATCAAGTTTAATTCACATCATTGATTTTTGACATATGAAATCATCAAATGCACTTATCATGTGAAAAATATTTTTCGAGAAACATATTTGATGATTCCCTCTTATAAAAGGAAGATATTTTTACATACAAGGATTTCACTCACTTACATATCTTAATCCTTGCAAAAATGAAGTGTGCTTTAATATCTTATCGATTTGAACTTCACATATGGCTTTCCTCCTTCATGTAAAAAGATAACAAATAAAAAGGAAGAAGCAATAAAAGCTATCTCCATGTCATGTTTTCCTCGAGATGTTTGCATAATTGGTATCCTATCACTCACTGTTGGAAAATGACATGAACTAACTTATGGCATCGCACTTATATTTAAAATTTGCTTATATCGTTCTCCTTGTTGTTGATGACAAAGGGGGAGAAATATATAAATTGATACTATGAGTGCCATATTTGAAGAATATGAATAGATGTCATGAATGCCATATTATGATGAGATATCAAAAGCAGCATTCATATAAATAGGTGCTATGAATGTCATATCAAGTTAAGATATTAAGAACTTGAATCGTAATTTTACATATTGATATCATACCATTTGATGATAGCAAACTTGCATGATGGTAACAATAGATATTATGTTTTTCATGCAATGAGTTAAACTTACATCACAAACACTTGATTGTGGTACTTCTCCTTTTTGTTGATGACAAAGGGGGAGAAGTATGTTGATGACATGACATGTTATGCATAAGTTTATGATGGCATGTTGCTTGGATTTTTGAATCTAAGAGTTTCTATCAATATGGCATATTGATAGGGGGAGTTTGTTTAAACTTCGGGAGTTAAGGTTAACTTCGTCATCAAGTAGTTGTCATCATCAAAAAGGGGGAGATTGTTGAATCTAGTATTTTGATGATGAAACTACTTAATATATGTTTATGATTTAATTTGCGTTTTGAGTGACGCAGGATGCTTTGATCAGGATGAGACAATTAAAGCAGGAATATCATGTTGTGCCGGAGGAACATGTCAGAAGATTGGACGTCGGGCCGGTGGATCGGTCGACGTATCAACAGAAGGCTTCAGGTCGTGGACTCGGGCATCGGGCCAAGAAGAGCGGGTATTGTGCCAAGGATATCGGAGTTGCGGAGTCAACTGGCCGATTAGGCAATAGGCTGCAGGAAAGGACGATGCGCCGAAGAATCAGACGAAGCGTCGAGGGACCAATGACATACCGGACAACTTGGTTAATTGCTTAGGATTAATTATCTCGATCGAAGTTTTTGTTTTGAGTGTGCAGGATTAACTACGATGAAAGTTAGACATGCAGTAGGAGTTGCGCCGGAGTCAAGACAATGATCACGTTGGGAGTTCGAGAGTTCGACGGAAGTTCGGAGAGTCGTCGGAGGTTCTACGGGAACAAATCCGAGAAGCCCAGGAGCTTGCCAAAGAAGCTCGTCGGAACTCGCCAAGTGGATCGTCGCAAGTCCAGGAGTTTGCCGGAAGTCCGCAGGAGCATCACCGAGGGTTTATCGGATGATCGACGGAAGTTCGCCGGAAGCTCGCCGGAAGAAGCGATTGACGTACCGGAGCAAGTTGCAGTAAATGTCTTAGGAAATAATCGTAGTTAGCACAATGATTAAGTTAGAAATGGGAGGTGATCCCATTAACTTAATCTTGGGGCAATCGAGCTCTTGAAAGACCCAAATTAGGCCGAATGGATCAACCCATTCGGACCTGAAATAGTGCTAGGAGGTAGCACCGCTAGGGTAGGAGGTAGCACCGCCCAGGAGGCAATCTCCAAGCGAGACTGGGCGGTGCAACCGCCCCAGCCAAGAGGTGGCATCGCCTGGGCTTAGTCTCCAAGCGAGACTGGGTGGTGCAACCTCTCCTGACAAGAGGTGGCATCGCCTGAGCTCAGTCTTCGAGCTCTGCCAGGCGGTGCAACTGCCTCAGTCAGGAGGTGCAACCGCCTGAGCTCGGTCTTCGAGCTCTAGCAGAGAGGTGCAACCGGCCCTGACAGAGGTGGCACCGCCCAGAGGCTCAGTCTTCGAGCTCTGCCAGGCGGTGCAACCGCCCCAGTCAGGAGGTGCAACCGCCTGATCCCGGAATTCCGGGAATTGACAGTTTTGAGCTCCAAATTTAAACTGGGTTGGGGCCTATAAATACCCCACCCATTCAGCACTTAAAAAGCACAACTTACACTCGAAATCTTGATCTTTTTTTGTGATTCTTAGAGCTTAAAATTGTTGTAAAGGCCAAAAGTTCTTCCAAGTTCTGAGTTGTAAAGAGAGGAGAGAAATTTCTGTAAGGGTTATCTCCTAAGCCCATCAAAAGGAGTGAAACTGTAAAAGGGTGGTTGGCCTTCACCTATTGAAGGAAGGCCTCTAGTTGACGTCGGTGACCTTGTCGGTGGAGGAAGCCAAAAGTGGAGTAGGTCAAGATTGACCGAACCACTCTAAATCTCGATTTGCATTTACTTTGAGCATTTTATCTTTACTGCAAACCTCCTCAATAGCTTACTGCCTTCTGTGCTTTTACGAACGAGTTTCTAATTTCAGAGCTTTCCGAATCTGCGTTAAGACGTAAATCAACTTTTTCGTACGATCATCATATTTTAGTTTACATTTACGTTTTGATTTCAATCATAATTGCAAACTGCCTTCTGTGCATTTATAAAACGTATCTCAAAGTTCAGTATCTTCAAAATCGGCATTTAGACGTAAACCGATTTTATCGTACGAACGTCGCATTTCAGTTTGCGCTTGCATTCTGATTTCCATCATAAACTGCAAACTGCCTTCATAGATTTACTTTAACGTCATCTCGCTTAATCTTAAGTAATCTTAGAATCGGCTTTTACATCGAAATCGTTTTTATCGAACGAACGCAGCTTTCGATTTTAATAGTTGAAAGATTTCCGCTGCACTAATTCACCCCCCCCCCCACTCTTAGTGCTCTTGATCCTAACAACTTTGCCATTAAGTAAGATATCATTGTTGTTACTGTTGCCACTTTGATGATATTATTGCTTCACCAGTACTTCTAATGTTGTAGCTTCCCAAGTACACTACGACTATTCTTTTTCTCCTCATCATCTTTCTTCTTCTTCCTTCTTCTTTCGCTACTTCTTCGCTCTTTCTTCCTTCCTCCTTCCTTCTTTGTTCTGACATCGCCCCTTCCACTTCTCTCTCTTTTTCTTTCTTGCCAAACCCCCAGTATACACCACTAGCATACCATGTGTTAATATACCAATATAGACTAATATGTACCATTCCAATATATTATCGAAATGGGTTTGGTACCTGAAAAGATAAACCCTAAATCAAACTAGAAATTATAACATTTTCAAAGTTGAATCCATATTTATAAATGTTAGCTTCAATAAAAGAGGGACAATAAATAATCAGTTATCATGCATCACATCAATAGAAATATTATCATCGATGAAAAAAGATAAACCCTCATGAAGAAAATGTAGAGAAAAAGACTCCAACAACAATTAATAAGAAAAGAATTAACATGCTTCTAAGGGGAGATAATGTCATTTAACAGTAACCACTTTGACCTAAAGATTGGACTCCTAATTCAACACTATGGAAACTCTTTTTCGCTTGAAGAGCAAGACTAGTAGTGATCAAATGAATGCCCTAACCACCATCTTGTTTGGGAAGATTGATAATATCCTAGGAAATCAGATAAAGCCATTAGTATTATCAAATTTCCACCATAAGAAATATTTAATATAATGTTCTGAAACACTTTCTTAAGCATCAAGATATTTAAAACATGAAAAAGGGTGATATTTAAAACAAAATTAATGACAGTGATCTAATTCTGTTTTTTAATAATAAAATTAATTGATGAGTTTACAAACTAATATACTTTTGAGAGAAGTGACAGGAAATATATCAATCAAGGACTCGAACCATCAAGGGCAAATTGTCGAAGTAGGAGAATCAGACATTGCGCTAAGAAAAGTATTATGTTGAAAATTGGACACAGAGTTGGACGATTGAACTTTGTGCTATAAGTTTAGGCATCTTGCTAGAATGATAAGATATTATGCTAAAATATCATATGTCGTAGAAAAGTTGACATGCCGATGAATCGAGCGATATGCCGAAGGAAAGGAGGACATGCTAGAGTTTTAAATAAAGTATCAAAAGATTAGACGATTTGCCAAAATAGCATACAACATGTTGAAAGCTTTGTAATTGTGCGGGATATATTGTTGAATTGTTAAAGTCTTATTTGATGTCTTTTTGGGTCAAACTAAGTTAGGATTAGGCCAAAACTATGCCAACTTATTGATAAAGCCAATGGGCTTTGACCAAAGTTAAATTAGGCCTATTAGAAGGCTAAAACAATGGACTTGAGTTGGCTTGGACAATGGTACTGCTAGGCCTAAGCGGTGGTACTGCTTGAGTCAACCGATAAGCACAAATAGTATTTGTCAGTGCTACCGGTAGTGGTACCACATATATTAACGGTGGTCTACTTAGAATTCAAAAATTATGATAGTGGTAATGTCCAAAAGTCTAAAATTGTAATATCAAAAGTTATAGCGGTAGTACTACCTTGTGCCAACGATAGTACCACATATGCCCTAAAATTTCAAGGATTTAAATTTTTTGGCTCAATTTTTTAAGCCTCTTGGGGCCTATAAATACCCCACTAAGGTTTGGTTGATGGATCATCAATTTCTGAGTTAGTGAAGAGTTATAGCTCTCTCTTTGGATATTATTTGAGTCTCTTCCTCTAAGTTTAGAGGTGATTTATAGAAGATGAGAGATATTATAAAAGAGTGAGTGTGGAGGTTCTCTTATAAGCCTATTAAAAGGATAAAAGCTATAACAATGATAGTTGATTTTCATCCATTGGAAAGAAGATTAGCAGTGAAAGCCAATGGCTTAAACGAAAGAGAAATCGAGAGTAGATGTAGGTCGAAAAGATTGAACCACTGTAAATCGATTTCTATTGCTTTTGATTTTTTGTTACTTACTAATTTACTTTACTCACAACCCTTACTCATATTTTTGGTTAATTTCATTTCTAATATGGATTTATTGATCGGCCTTTAAAATCGGTTAAAATTTCCTATAATACTAATTCACCCTCCCCTCTTAGTGTCATTATGATCCTAACACCTACTAGCCTAGGATAACTTAGACCCATTCCAAGAATCAATCTTACCATTAAGACTTCAACATAATATCAAAGGGCAATTTGAGAATTCTATGAGGGATGATCATATTACTAAGGTATTTAAAATGGAACTTTCTCTCTTTGACATTAAAGGAATGGACATCATGTCTCTTACCAACTCTCATGCTACGAGAAAAAAATATATATATATTTACTAAGATTAATGAGTTGATTCATAAGAGTCTCATAAGTCTTGAGAATATCCTTAATGTTTTCGCAAAATCTTTTATTCACCCTAAAGCATGTCAAAATATTATTTGCATATATAATATGAGAGAAACACATACAATTTTTAAATTTAAATAGGGTGAGAAACTTATCATCAATAGCCTTATGAAATAGGCAAGAAAGGATTTGGGCCACAATGATGTATAGATATAGGGATAATAGTCCCCGATACCCCTATTGCTTTTAAAATACCTTAAGTCCTTACAATTAATAAGATATAAAAAGATATAAATAGAAATATAAGTTTTAATCCAAGACATAAATTATATAAAATAATTTAAAAGAGTATAAATGCAAAGAATGACATCCTAAGAAAGACGTGTTAGGATCAAGAGCACTAAGAGGTGGGGGGGGGGGGGGTGAATTAGTGCAGCGGAAAACTTTCGACGATTAAAACTGCATTCGTATGAGAAAAGCGATTTTGGTAAGAAAGCTGATTCGTAAATCACTTTAACTTGTGATCAAGCGAGATGCAGTTAAAGCAAAGATATAAAGGCAGTTTGCAGTTATGATGGAAGTTAGAATGTAAGCGCAAACTGAAATATGATGTTCATACGATAAAACCGATTTCCGTCTTAACGCTGATTCAGAAAATACTTAACTATGAACACGTTCGTAAATGAATAGAAGGCAGTAAGCTACTGAGGAGGTTTGCAGTAAAGATAAGATGCTCAAAGTAAATGCAAACCAAGATTTAGAGTGGTTCGGTCAATCTTGACCTACATCTACTTTTGGCTTCCTCCACCGACGAGGTCACCGACGTCCACTAGAGGCCTTCCTTCAATAGGCGAAGGCCAACCATCCTTTTACAGTTTCACTCCTTTTGACAGGCTTAAGAGACAACCCTTACATAATTTTCTTTCCTCTCTTGATAGATCAAAACTTGGAAGAAAAGAGGAAGGAGAACTTTTAACTCATACAACACTTTTGAGCTCTAAAAATCACAGAGTAAGATCAGGATTTCGGTGGTTTTTGGGTTCCCTTTCATTGCTGAAAGTGTGGGGTATTTATAGGCCCCAACCCAGTTTGAATTCCGAGCTCAAAATTGTCATATCCCGGAATTCCGGGGTCTGGCGGTTGCACCGCCTGGCAGAGCTCGAAGACTGAGCCTCTAAGCGGTGCCACCTCTTGTCAGGGGCGATTGCACCTCCTGCCAGAGCTCGGAGACCGAGCTCAAGCGATGCCACCTCTTGACTGGGGCGGTTCAACCGCCTGGCAGAGCTCGGAGACTGAGCTCAAGCGGTTCCACCGCCTATCAGGGGCGGTTGCACCACCCAGCCTAGCTCGGAGACTGAGCCTTGGGTGGTGCCACCACCGACCCAAGCGGTGCCACCGCTAGCCAAGAAATCTGAATGGGCTTATCCATTCGGCCCAATTTGGGTCTGTCAAGGGCCCAATTGCCCCAAGATTAAGTTAGTGGGATCACCTCCCATTTCTAACTTAATCATCGTGCTAACTACAACATTTCTTAAGACATTTACTACAACTTGCTCCGGTGCATCAATCGCTTCTTCCGGTGAGCTTCCAACGATCTTCCGGCGAACATCCGACGAACCTTCGGCGATGCTCCTGCGGACTTCCGGCAAACTCCTGGACTTGCGGCGATCTACTTGGCGAGTTCCAACGAGCTTCTTTGGCAAGCTCCTGGACTTCTCTGATTTGTTCCCGCAGAACCTCTGACGACCGTCCGGACTTCCGTCGAACTCTCGAACTCCCAACGTGATCATAGTCTTGACTCCGGCGCAACTCCTGCTGCATGTCTTACTTTCATCGTAGTTAATCCTGCACACGTAAAACAAAACTTCGATCGAGACAATTAATACTAAGTATTAATCACGTTGTCCGGCATGTCATTGGTCTCTTGACACTTCGTCCGATTCTTCGGCGGCGCATCATCCTCTCTTGTAGCCTATTGCCCAATCGACCAGTTGTCTCCACAACTCCGATGTCCTTGGCGCAATATCCGCTCTCCTTAGTCCGATGCCCGAATCCACAGCCCAAAGCCTTCTGTCGATACGTCGACCGATCCACCGGCCCGACGTCCAATCTTCTGACATTTTCCTCCGGCCCAACATGATTTTCCTGCTTTAATTGTCTCAACCTGATCGAAGTATCCTGCATCACTCAAAACACAGATTAAATCATAAACATATATTAAGTGGTTTCATCATCAAAATACGAGATTCAACAATCTCCCCCTTTTTTATGATGACAACCACTTGATGACGGAGTTAACCTTAACTACCGGAGTTTAAACAAACTCCCCCTATTAATATGTCATATTGATAGAAACTCTTGGATTCAAAAATTCAAGCAACATGTCATCATAAACTTATGCATGACATGTCATGTCATCAATATACTTCTCCCCCTTTGTCATCAATAAAAAGGAGAAGTGCCACAATCAAGTGTTTGTGATATAAGTTTAACTCATTGCATGAAAAACATAATATCTATTTTTACCATCATGCAAGTTTGCTATCATCAAATGGTAAGATATCAACATGTAAAATTGCGATGTAAGCTTTTTGATATATTAACATGATATGACACTTATAGCATCAATTCATATATTTCTCCCCCTTTGTTATCAACAAAAAGGAGAACGATATAAGCAAATTTTAAAGATAAGTGCGATGCCATAAGTAGGTTCATGTCATTTTTCTATAAAGAGTGATAGGATATAAACATCTCAAGAAAACATAACGTAAAGATAGCTTTCATTACTTCTTTCTTTTTATTTGTTATTATATTTTTGCATGAAGGAGGAAGGCCATTTGTGAAGTTCAAATTGATAAGATATTAAAGCACACTTCATTCTTGCAAGGATTAAGATATGTAAGTGAATCAAATCCTTGTATGTAAAAATATCTTCCTTTTATAAGAAGGAATCATCAAATATATTTCTCGAAAAATATTTTTCACATGATAAGTGCATTTGCTATATGATTCCATATGTCAAAAATCAATGATGTGAATTAAACTTGATATGACATATGCTTGTTACGTTCGGAAGAGAATAATGTATCGAGAAAATCCGATTATTAGGATCAAGAAAATCCGAAAATGAAATTTGACACTTTCTTGCATTCGGACAAGGTTTTGCTATAGATTTTCAAACACAATCATGAAGATAAAACATGCTTATTATCATGAAAATTTTTGTATTCAAGCACATAATTTCCAACATGTAATCATGGCAAGTAATTGTGTAAAATCATCATGGCAATCAAGTGATTTGATCATTCAATCAGGAAAGTCCGAAAAATAATTTTAATAAGTTCAATCATTCAGACATATTTTTGCCATAGTTTTTCAAATACAATCATGAAGATAAGACATGCTCATCATCACGGTAGTATGATAGCAAGTTTACAATATACAAGCTAGCAAAAATTTTCAACATTTTAAGACACGCAAGCTAGCAATTTTGAGATGTTCAAGAAAGCAACTCTTGCTTCCTGAATTATGCAAGTTGCAAGCTAGCAAATTTTGCTTTCTTTGCAATGTTTGAGCTTGCAATTTTGCTTTCGTTGCAAAGTGCAAGTTTAGCATGTTTAGCATGTTGAGATAGGCAAGATAGTACATTTTGCATTTTCTTGAGATTTCAAGCTAATAATTCTCGGTGATATTCAAGATAGCAATTTCTTCTCTTTTAAGAAGTACAATTTTTGCTTTCTTCTTGAATTATGCAATCTAGCATCTTTTTCTTTGAGATATGCACATTAGTAACTCTTTCTCCCCCTTTGTGATTGGCAAAAAGAAGGGAAGACCCTTTACATCAATTTCTAAATCATGACAAAAGTAAGTTTCAATCTTATTTGTGCATCATTATATTTTCAAATTCGAACATGTACAATTTCAAAAACCTTATATTTCATTCATGCATGATACCGAATAAATCAATCAACATTATGAGCATATCATACATGATACTTAAATTTTTAACTATTTATCAACATTTTGATCATGATACCAAACATTCATCATTTAGAGCATTCATGACATTAAATCAACATTTATAATACATCATTTTAGCAACAACTCATAGCATTTTAAATCATGATTCACATCATATGTAATACATCACATCATAATTAAAAAGTACAAGTATTGCATGCATCATACCAAATCATCATATATATATTTTCAAAATATATAAACTCGTCATTATATGCATGATTCCAAATCATTATCATTATGACTTATCATGCACAAAATGTAAAATCATCTATCATGATACAAACAATAATTTTCAAAATATTCATCATTATTTTCATGTATGATAATAAAGGATTCATGATACCAAACATTAAATCAAAATCATTTTCAAGAGATTCATAAAAAGAACATAAATAGATTCATTAGTCTCCCTTTTTGAAAAATCGATAAAGTAAAAAACATAAAATTTTCAAGGAGAAACCTTTCCACATTTTAGTTGTTTCAATTTATTTGATTCAATTCATAGTAGCATACCTTTTTCATTTATTCCAAATAAAAACAAGCATTATCATTTAAAACTGAAACTTTCAATTATAAATCATCAAGCATAATTTCGAAATGTTAACCTTCAAATCATCACGCATAAAATCATCAAGCAAGACACAAAGTCATTTGATATTTTCATTTTGTCTTATATTATTATGTCTTTAAAACATCAAGCATTATTGCATTAAACATAGAGCATTTTCATTTTTTAACATTTAATTTTCAAGAAAATTAATTCAAAAATACATAATGAAAAGCATCATGTTATTTCAAAATAGATTAAGGGGATTTCGATTAACTCATCATTGTAAGCGGTTAAGGCGTAGTGTGCCACCTTACTTTTCTTGATTTTCTCTTCGTCTTCATAGGAGCTTGATTCATCCCAATTTTTGTTCTTCTTCTTGCGTTCAAAGTAAGTAGTTCCGTTCTTTTTACTTTTTAATTTTTGTTTCATTTGTAGTTTGAGTTCACCATCACTTGAGCTTATGCTCGAGTGGTCTTCAAATGTTTTATGTCCCAAATCCTTCCTGTTCTTTGGAAGGTGGTTCTCAAGTTCTTCACGTGCATTGCACGTCATTTCATATGTGATCAATGAACCAATTAGTTCTTCAAGTGGAAAAATATTTAAATCTTTTGTTTCTTGTAAAGCCGTTACTTTTGAATCCCACTTCTTAGGAAGAGAACGCAAAATCTTGTTCGCAAGTTTAAAATCCGAAAAAATTTTACCAAGTGCTTTTAGACTATTGACGACCTCCGTAAAACGGGTGTATATGTCGCCTATAGTCTCGCTTGGTTGCAATCGAAAAAGCTCAAAATTATGCAATAAAATGTTAACTTTCGAGTCTTTGACTCTACTAGTTCCCTCGTGCGTGATTTTAAGTGTTCGCCAAATATCAAAAGCTGTTTCGCACGTAGAAATCTGATTGAACTCATTTTTGTCCAAAGCACAAAATAAGGCATTCGTAGCCTTTTCGTTTAAAGAAAAATACTTCTCCAAATCCAACCATTCATTCATTGGTTTAGAGGGAAGTTGAAAACCATTTTCAACAATATTCCATAGATCCAAATTCATAGAAATCAAGAAAACTCTCATTCGAGTTTTCCAATAAGTGTAGTCCAATCCGTTAAACAACGGTGGACGAACAACCGAAAAAGCCCTCTTGAAAGCGATGAAGAGCCATTTCTCTCGGGTGTAAATCCGAAATGAGAAATACCAGGCTCTGATACCAATTGTTAGGATCAAGAGCACTAAGAGAGGGGGGGGGGTGAATTAGTGTAGCGGAAAACTTTCGACGATTAAAACTGCATTCGTATGATAAAAGCGATTTCGGAAAGAAAGCCGATTCGTAAATCACTTTAACTTGTGATCAAGCGAGATGCCGTTAAAGCAAAGATATAAAGCAAAGATGATAATCAATGTCTCACTTTAACTTGTGAGACATTGATTATCATCTAAATTGAGAATGGTCATCATTCACTTTTAGTTTTGTCTAATTGTTCACACTATTTGATCTTTGTTGGATTAATTAGATGCATAATTTATATGAATGAAGATTGTACTAAATTTAACGTTAAAAATAAGATATATTATAATTTGAGACTTAAAACTTAGTGTATTAATAAAAATATTATCAGTTTATAGATATTATTTAAAAATTAAAAAAATCCTAAAATAAAAATTTTCTTTTTTAGTGACAAATAAAAGAATATCAAATCTCATTATATTAATAATAATTTTAGTAGTTTAAAAACATTGCTTCGTACAAAAAAATGCCACATCTTATTTCTTTAACATACAAAATCTAAAAGAATAAGGTACACGAAATTTAACGTAGATGATAGCTGTATAGATGATAGCTGTATATAACGGTGTGATGTCAAACTACCCGCTACGTAGATTGGGTAAATATAACGGAACGATTTTAGAATGTAACGCTTGGGCTGGGCATCTATATAACCCGAGGGCCCACTCTTTTGCAATCACAACAACTTCTCTCCCCTCGCGCGCTCTCCTCCTCTCGGCTCTCGGCTCTCGGCGATCTCGTCGTTCTGCGAAGGTCGGAACTGCTCTCCGACGAACACGAACGGGCACAGCTGCGAGGGTCCTTCCCTTCGATTTTTATTGCGGTGATCTCATTCCTTTCTTTTTTCTCTTGTTTCATTTCGTTTCGTTTCGCTTGGTTCTTCATCCGTTGAAATTTTGATTCGGGTTCAGAATTTTTGTTGGTCTTGGGGTTCTTTTAATCGATTCTTGGTTGTCGACTTTCTTGTGGGAAGATCGATCTTTCTGGTTTTCTCGATCGTTTTTCGTCGCCTAGCCAGTCTCGTTCTGGTTTCGATTGGAAAATATGTCTTCTTCGCGTTCTAGGCGTGTGGAGTACGACCGCTTCATCCCGTTCCGGTCGGCGATGGACATGGACTACGCACGCTTTGCCCTAACCAGGCCTTCGAAACCGCAGCGTGATGGTTCGAGGGAATCCCCATCGAGCGTGGCGTACCAAAAGCTTCTTGATGAGTGCATTTTGAAGAACAGGTCTCGTATCTTCGCTTTCAAGACTGCACCTGAAGCGCCGGCCAGCAAGCTGCCCCAGTTTGACGAGCCCATTCGGCCGCAGAAGAAGCAGCAGAGGCGAATCCCTAAAGAACCAGAGAGGGTTTTGGTAATCCACGGCTTGTTGGATGATAATGTTTTGAATCTCCTCGACTGGGGAAGCAATAATTTGTTGGCGATTGGCCTTGAGGACGCAGTGTATCTCTGGGACGCTGCAAACGAGTCGACTAAGCTTCTACAACCCGCAGAAGACAGAGGACCTATCACTTGCATCCGCTGGTCGCCAGACTGTGCAGTTCTAGCTGTCGCATTTGGCAATTCAGATTTAGCCCTGATTGATCCAGCAACAGGACATGTCGTGGATGGGATGGAAGATGAGAACCAGGCCCCTGTGTTGTCACTTGCGTGGAGAAGTAATTCAATCTTGACGGTCGGAAGATTTGATGGAACTGTTGTTGATTATGACTTTAGAAAGGATGACATGTTCATCTGTTTCTATAATGGGCATCGGCGTGGAGTTTATAGTCTTAAATGGTCCGTGTTGTCAGGGCGGTATTTGGCGAGTGGAGGGCAGGACAAACTAGTGCACATATGGGATGCCTGCATGCCTGTCTCACGTCACCATCCACGTCAACGTCAATGGCTTCACAGGATCAGCAGCCACACTTCCATTGTGAAGGCCGTTGACTGGTGCCCAACTCGGAGCAACCTGCTGGCTTCTGGTGGAGGTTGCAATGATAATTGCGTTAAGTTTTGGAACACCGTTAATGGTGCTTGCTTGAACTCGATTGATGCTGGCTCTGAAGTTTGTGCATTGCTATGGGACAAAAACAAATCTGAATTACTGACCTCCCATGGTTCGCCGAACAATCAACTCACCTTGTGGAATTACCCATCCATGACGAGAGTGGCTGAGGTTTCCGGTCATTCATCCCGGGTTCTTTCCTTGGCTGGGAGTCCACTGGGAGGTGTAGTAGCTTCTGCAGCAGCAGATGAGACAATCAGGTTTTGGAATATCTTTGAGACTCCCAAAATAACAAAACCTGAACCGCCCTTTGCCCAATTTAATGTTGTCATAAGATGAAAAGGCGGATAGTGGAAATGGTTAAGATTCCAAATGGAAGACTTCTCTAGTGCTTGACATGAATATTTGTTGTTGGTAACACTGCAATGGGAAGTTTCGTGGTGTCAAAGATGCAGCACATTTTCATACAAAGCGCATGGATTCGAGATCTTCAAATATGAGCGCAACCGCCTAAGGTAAGTTAGAAGCCTTACAGCCTTTTACAGCATTTTAGTAGGCTTATTTACAACATGATTATCATTGCAGCTACGAGTTTGATTTTTGTTTCCTATTTATTGTTTATCATTTCATAGTTATCAATATGATTATTGCCCAATTGTTATAATCTAATTATGTGGTTTAAAGTGATTTCAATTTGCTTCTCTTGTGTTTCTTTTTTATAAGGTACTATCTTTGTCTCATTTTTGTTTGAGAATTTTTGTGCAGACTATATATTTTGTTGTGTATGCTAATCATGCATAATTAGATCAAACTGATAGATGCTTATTGTTTTTTTTCTTTTTTGAGTTGAGATTTCTTATGATATTCAATATGGCCTTGGTATCATATGAAGACATCACATTGCACACCTAGAAGAGTGTTTGTCAATCGAGAGATCTATGCATTATAAGAGGTAATTGCCTAAGGCCTTATGGACAAAGCTAATGTGGTGGAGATTGATGATCCTCAGAAAGCTCTAGAACTTGATTGAGACAAACAAGAAGCTGTAGTGAAGCTCATGGCCAACGGTGCGTGCACCCTTTACAACAAGGGGAAGGTGCATATACAACATTCTTTTTCTCTTGATTAATGGTTGTTGGTGTTTGAATTATAAAACTAGAAATCAGTTTTATGTTGTGAAATTATACATTTTTTTATTACGCATATGGTTAGCTCACCCTTATTATCCAGAATAATAATTATTCATACTGGTCAGATTTTTTTGTTCCCCCCTATGTTTCAAATGGTCTGAATATTTCGTACCTGACGTGGAGTCATCCATAAAAGATCCTTCTACTAGGTGCTTGTTAGTGTTTGACTTAAAGCCTCATACTTTGAATATAAATTTGAGAGAATATGTACATGAATGAAAAACCTGTTTATTTTTTTTCCTAAAAGTGGACGACTTTATATAAAATCTCCAAACTGATATGCTAGACATTGTTTATCATAAATGAACTAACAAATGAAAGAAAGTAGGAAGAACTTGCAAGACTGAAGGTTACATCTTTGGACAATATATCATTCGAACTAGAAGCTCAGCTTAAGCACACACTTTTCCTTCATTTGAATTAATGAATTGGTCCCCCCCTCTTTTTCTATGCTTTCTGAACTTCTTAATGAAATATTTCAAATTGTTTTGAAGAGTTCAATTATTCCAAGAATTACTGCAATGCATTTTAGTGATATACTAAGTGAACTGGTTTTGCAAAAAATTTAGAAGTCAGCTGCTATTTTTTTGCTGAGCTTGCATATGGATTTTAAGAAGGAATATGGACACCATTTTTAAGTTCCATTATATTTTTTCCTCTTTTTCCCCTTTTCCTCCACAAATTTATGGTAAGGGTCTTTCCATAACTGTCAATATTACAGCAAATGTCTACTATTAGTCATAACTGTCAATATTTTCAGCTTCGAGATTTTGCCTAACATCACTATGATTATAGATTAAGTTGTTCACAAATTGCTTCATGCTTAAAGATATTTCACCTCCAACAATTTTCTCATAGACTGCCATTTGTGATGCTTCAGTCATGTGTTGAGGCTTACCTTTCATTCATGTTATGATCAAAGCACATTGCTTTTTTTTTTTTTTTTTTCATTCAGGGACTAAGAGACTTGGAGCATTGATGTTTCACTTATTGGAATTTGATAATTAAGTTCAAGTATCCTTTCTTTGTTGAATATTTTGGTTACTCCTTTATTGGAAAGTATCTACGGTGGTTTCTCAAATTTTATCATTGAAAAGTCTAGCGCTCTAATTAATTCTCTTTCTTGTCTAACTTCTGGCCTGCCCCTTAACATTCTATAATCTTTTTATCAAATTAGTTATAATTATTAACAAAGAATTGTGACTTCTATTAGTCTTTCTGTTATGTAAGAAAGAAAAAAAGAGATCTTATCAAATTCTGGATTGCATTCTAGATATTGCTCTTCTATTACATATCATTCATCAGTAATATTTTTAGACATGTTTCATTCATCAATAATAACATTCCATAATCTTTCGAACAAATTAGTTATCATTACTCATTGCTAACAAAGAATTGTGACTTCTATTAGTCTCTCTGTTCTATAAGAAAGCAAAAAAGAGACCTATCAAATTCTGGAATTGCATTTTAGATACTACTCTTTATTGTAGATCATTCATTGATAATATTTTTAGACACATTTTGATTCCTTTAGACTTTGTTTTTTCTCCTTTATTTTTGTGTTTTCCACTTTGCACTATTCTGGCTATATATTTTGTAGCTGATATTTAACTAATCATTTCATCATTTTAAAACTGACAATTTATCATATTAAGAATATAGGTTTTCTTGCCTTGTTGGATTTGCATGTAAAAGTTCTGAACATAATACCTTCGCTGTTGATGAGTCACTTAAAGACTTCGCACAATTAGCTGTTGGACTTTCAGTTGTTGGCTCCACTTCTCAAAATTATATTTTTTTCCCCACATTTGAACATGAGGCAGCAAATAGTTTCCTCATTGCTCTAAGTATGCATTTTTAGATATATAGAATCTAGGAGTATATTATTGCTTTGGCTATCATGAATATAGAAATTCAGAAAATAGATCTTTCTGAGATATTTTTTTTCTGCTGTTATGTAGTCCATTCTCTAATTTTATATAGGAAGTATTTTATTGATGTCAGTCATCTAGTTTTACGTGGCATGTCATATTTAGTAATTTGTGCATCTCTGTGTATTTGTCTCATTCAAGATTCAGATTGTTCATTGTACCAACAACAACAAGAAGTGAAGACATCATGGGAAGTTACTATCAACAGTGGTGATTTAGATTTATTTACTCTCAAGTGTTGGTGCTATCAGTTTCTTTGGTTATGTTAATGTTGCTCTGAGCTGGGAACTAGGTCAGAAATTTGTTAAAAAATATTGAAGAGAATCTCAAAAAGTGAGAAATCATGAAGACAAATGTTTGTCTTTAAATATTTTTGTGGTTTTAAATGGAATATTAAATGCAAAGCTACCTTTCTTGTGATCTTAGAGTTCTCTCTTGGTGATTGTTATTTGTCATAGCTTGATAAGGATTAGTAACCAGGTGACACTCAATATGGGTTGTTTCTTTTTTATTTTCAAAATTTGCTATCAAATAGATGCTAATACAGACAAATTTCAAAGATTTATGACCTCTCCTCGACCTTGAGGTGTTAATGTTGGTGTTTGTCTTGATGAAATTTGGGACTCAATTGTTGATGGTTTCAGTTTGGTCATTTCTCATATGATGGCGATTGCAATATGTGGATACGAAATTATGGAATAGTGTCACTTGGTAGAATGTCTTTTCTTTGATTATTAGCTCTTATGTTATCTAGATTCAATTTCCAATAGCATTTTGTAGAGCTTGTGATCAAGATTTTAGTTATGTTCACTGATCCAAAGTTTTTGTTTAGGCTCACTTAGCAGAAGAGAAGCATAGTTGAAATTTGAAAAGATCTACCAAGTTTTCTTTCAAGTCTAAAATATCACATTCTAAATAAAGACTTTAATTATGTTTGATGATGTCTATCATCTATTGTTTGGACTCTGGATTAAAGTATTTCTTTCTCTTTCATTCAAATTTGTTGATGATAAAAAAAGACTAATAACTTGTTTGTATACCAAGCGGAACATGTTGGTATACTATCTTATATACCAGTACCATACTACTTTGATATATTATTGAAATTGATACCGGACTGAGATTGAAAATATTATTTTTTGGTGTGTATTTTGTTTATTTCAATTTGTTTACAAGAGTAGTTCTGATGCAATTTTATGGGCATTAACTTTATTTCTGGTAACATGTGGAATTTTACTGCAAGACCACTACGTAGTTTGCCAACATGGCAACCAATTTTAGTTACTAAGACTTTTAGTTAAAAGTAAGGGCTTTTCAATTTTAGTTATTTTGAGTTACATGAATGAACAAACATTGTACTTTTTTTTTTCAAAAATGGACAAATTTAAATAACCAAGCTGATATGCTAGACATTGTTTGTCAAAAATGAACTAACAAAATGAAAAAATGCATGAAGAACTCGCAAGACTTTGAACGTTTACATCTTGGGGCAACGTATCATTCAAACCAGAAGCTTAACTTAAACACACACTTTACCTTCTTTGAATTAGTGAATTGGTTACCCCCCCCTCTCTCTCTTTGTTAAGCCTTCCGAATTTGTTAATGAAATATTGCAAATTGTTTTGAAGAGTTCAATTATTCCAAGAATTACTTCAATGCATTTTAGTGGTATACTAAGTGAACTGATTTTGCAAAAAATTTAGAAGTCATATGTTATTTTTTTGTTGAGCATGCATATGGATTTTAAGAGGGAATATGGACATCATTTTTAAGTTCCATCATATTTTTTCCGTTTTTTTCCCCTTTACCCCCACAAATTTACAGCCTTAGCTTGTTAAGGGTCTCTCGTAACTCTCAATTTTATAGAAAATATCTACTATTAGTCATAGCAGACATTTGTTAGCAATGTTACAGCAAATGTCTACTATTATCATAATTGTCAATATTTTCAGCTTCATACAATGAGAGTTTGCCTAACATCACTATGATTATAGATTAAATTGTCATCAAATTGCTTCATGGGCTTTGGAAATGTTGATTAAATTATCCCAAGTTTTTGTTTAGGCTCACTTATCTAAATTGATAGATTTACATGGGCTTTGGAAATGTTGCTTAAGTTAACTATGCAATTTGTGTCCTTGATGTTGGAACTATAAATTTTTATGATGTTATTAGCAAGAAGTTCTTATGAATTTATGATGCAATTATTACTATAGTTAATAAGGTTTTATAATATGGTATTTTATATTGCTTTATGCTTTAGCTAAATTGACTTTACTCATAACTTGAGACTAAAAGAACATCCTTATGTAATTTTTACGCTCTTTTTTGCTTATCATGGTATTACTTCTCTAAAATAATTAATTTGTAATTCTATGTTGGTAAATGCACAATGTGAAATATTAAGTGCAAATAAAATCTCACTCAAATTGAAATGACTAGCAAAGCAAATTATAAAGGTATCGTACAAAGCTACTTGTTAATTGGAACATATTTGTGCAGCATTCAACTGATATTTCAGTCTCTTTATTGCAACATAAATTCAGGAGTATTTGGGTACATATTCCTAAAAAGCGTTATCTCATGTCTCTTTGCTTGTCCCTTTCTCGAGCGTAGGCATCAAAGTATTTTCTCCACTATGAGAACAATTCTCAAGTTATGGAGCCAATTCATATAATTCGGACTAGTGAGGCGGTTGACATCAAGTATGCCACGTAAGAGATTTGAGAGTGATATTTTTCTAAAAATAAAAATATAGCAGAAATAAATAATATGCAGATTTTGTAGAAAAATAAACAATCGAGATATAGATTTCTATCTTAATCTGCTCCCACTATTTTACTAACGAGTCACGCAATACCCTCAACACGTGAAATGGAAGTCGCATCTTAGTGTAACCTCGAGGGACTCGACCAGTCACACTAAGTCCAAAATGTAAGCAACTCTTGCCGATCATAACTTTTTGTGATTCCCATCCTGTTCGGCCTCCGAACCACCATGATCTCAAGGGACTTGACCAACCATGATATTCGGTTAAGTCAGCACCATCGTTACAAGATGAGTCTGATTCGATGATATACCCTCGAGGGACTCGACTAAGTATACTATGTCCTCAGGTCACCGATGACATCTCTATATCATAAGTAAGATAGCGAATCACAACATAGGTGAACCTCGAGGGACTCGACAAACTCAACCTACATCGAGAATTGGTCCCTACTTATAATGATGGAAGGCCACATTGGTTAATCTAATTGCTTCACATTTACCGACTTAATATTATCGAGAGAGGGGTTTATTTGATTTGGTCTCCTAATATGACATATCAGACACATACATACTTAATATATATCTACATCGCATGTATATATATATATATATATATATAGTAGGTGTACAAGTAATCACATATCACATGAGCAATCACACCAGATGATTATGGACCACAACCTAATGTGATCAGGCTCGAGCCAGTGGGCCTAATAACTCACATCAAGATCTATGTGTGTCGTGGTGCATCTCCATACTTTGTGATTGTCTATCTCGTCCTTGTTGGTTCTATCGGCATCTTGACGTATCTCCATGTATCACGATCGTCTATCTCATGGATTTCACTATCACTTCCATGCTCCTGCTACGCTTCCTCATGTGATTACAACTTAATCATAGGCACACAGGCCCAACAATAAACGAGAAATAAAATGGAGGCATATAGGCCCCAATAATAATATTCACAATTACACACTTGCCACAACCCATGATCATTTGTCCATATATCATATATCACATGTACACTTCATCATCATGTAGGACTACTAGATAATAATAATAATAATAATAATAATAATAATAATAATAATAATAATAATAATAATAATAATAATAATAATAATAATAATAATAATAATAATAATAATAATAATAATAATAATAATAATAAAATTTTTAATTAATTAATATTTTTTAAAATCAAGGACATGTAGGAAATTTTTTAAATTATGAGGGAGTATTTTCATAATTTAGATAAAGGGATAAAATCTAAAATTTCTCAAATTCATAGGGGCAAAACTATCTTATTACCCAAAAACCCTACTACAGTTCTCCCTCTCCCCTATTGCGGTCGCTGCCACCCTACTAGCGGTAGCCCTCTATGGCGAGGAGCAAGGGCGCCACCCTTGCCTATGGGCGGTGTGCCTGCGAGCGGCTCCGCCCCTATAGGTGGGCTCCCCCGCGATCAGCACCGCCTTTGTAGGCAGTGCTGCCTTGTCGGACAAGCGCCCCTATAGGCCCTATCGCCCCTACGGGTGATTCTACCCGCAGGCGCAGCGCCCATAGGCCCCGTTGCCCCTGCGGTGCCTTTGCTCATGGGCTGTTGGCCCCCACAGGTTACTAGCGACTGTAGGCAGCGCTAGCAAGTTGCTGACCCCTACAGGCTATCAGCCGTCGACAGCAAGCCTACTGCATGTAAATGGCAGCGCTACCATCTGCGAGGGTAGCAAGGGAAACAACAGTTGCTGCCCTTTCTCACTTTTGTGTCAACGATTTTGACGCCAAAAGCTTCTCCAAAACACAACACACGAAGTTCAAAACCAATCTTTCGCACGAACAACCTAGCTCTAATACCACTGTGGGGAAATCTGGGGGCAACATCACATGCGCAGCGGAAGAATAGAAAACAAAATCCCCAAATTTTCCAAAGATGTGTTTGTAGTCGTGTGAAGATTGGTGCACAAAATCCATGAAACTTAAAACTATATATATTAAAGATTGCGTTACCTAGGGAGATCATATATCCTTGAATACCTACAGATCTGTAGGCGAGGATGAAGGAAGTTAAAGGCCATCATCTCTAGTAATGATCAACATAGTAGGGCTGCGACGATGCTCCTCAAATCTGTAGGCCTATTATTTGAGGAGGAGAATAGGATATGGCAACCCAAAGAGGCTCTAGCCTATGAATCATTGGTTCCCTCCTATTTATAGAGGTCTCCTATCAACTTAACCCTAATGGATCCAACCCTATTGGGTATTGGATCCCCATCCAACTATCCAAGCCTCTTAGATTAGTTGATCTCTATCCAATAATCTCTCATTGGCTCTTATTGGATCTCATTCATAAGATCCAATAATTCAGGGGCTTATTGAATATCCAATAAGATAGGGGCTCCAGCAGATATCTCATATCCGAACCTTTACTTATTGCAACGCCTACCTTATGTGTGTGACCCTCTAGGCCCAACATCGAACTGGCCGTGAGTTATACCTGTCAGAACTCCTTCGACTGCGAACGTACTAGGTCACTACACTGTAGTCCCCAAATGATATAGGGGAATCTAATCCATTGGACATGTCTGTCCTTAGTTATTGTGTCCCTAGTATCCCCATATGAGTAGCTATGAGACTAGTCGCATCCATTATATGTTGAATCTCGGATTTTGATGATGAAGTCAATTGTCATTTGTTTATCTAATCTATATGTTGAGATAAGTGTGCAGGATTAACTACGATGACGGTAAGACATGCAGTAGGTGTTGAGCCGGAGTCAAGACTAAGATCACATTGGGGGTTCGAGAGTTCGTCGGAAGTCCGGACGTTCGTCGGCGGTTCTACGGGAACAATCCGAGAAGTCCAAGAGCTTGCTAAAGAAGCTCGTCAGAACTTGCCAAGAAGATCATCGCAAAGTCTAGGAGTTTGTTAGGAGTCCGCTGGAGCATCGTCGAGTGTTCGTCAGATGTTCGTCGAAAGTTCGCCGGAAGCTCGCAGGAAGAAGCGATTGACACACCGGAACATGATTTGTAGTATTGATGTCTTAATTGTCATAGTTAGTATATATATTAAGTTAGGATTGGGAGGTGATCCCATTAACTTAATCAAGGGCCAACTAGGCCCTTAACAGACCCAAATTGGGCTGAATGGAACAGCCTATTCGGACCCAGAATTCCTGGCCGGCAATGGCACCGCCCAGGAGACTCGGTCTCCCAAAAGTTCTAGGCGATAGTACCGCCCCTGTCAGGCGGTGGTACCACCTGAGCTCAGTTTTTGAGCATTGTCAGACGGTAGTATCGCCCAAACTGAGCGGTAGTACCGCCCAGTTATGGCGGTGGTACCGCCAGGACCCTAGAAATATAGGAATAGACAGTTTTGAGCTCCAATTTCAAACTGATTGGGGCCTATATAAACCCCACCCTTTCCTGCATGAAAGGGCACTGAAAGCTTGCTTTAACTTTGAGTATTTGAGGGCTTAAAAGTGTTGTAAAAGGCTAGAGTTCTTCTCCCTCTTTCTTTCTAAGTGTTGATCATTCAAGAGAGGAGTGAAAACTTATAAGGATTGTCTCTTAAGCTCGTCAAAAGGAGAAAAGCTGTAAAAGGGTGGTTGGCCTTCGCCTATTGAAAGAAGGCCTCTAGTGGACGTCGGTGACCTTGTCGGAGGAGGAAGATCTTTCTGAAATGGTTTTTGACGAAATCATATTTTATCGTATGAAAGTCTTTTTAACCGACGAAAGTTTTTTGCTGCACTAATTGAACCCCCCCTCTTAGTGCTCTTGATCCTAACAATTGGTATCAGAGCAGGTTCACTCTTAGTTGGATTAAAACCCAAAAGAGATGGCAATTGCCAGAAACCAAGAAGGTCACTCTATTACACATCCGCCCATGTTCAATGGGATGGATTACACCTATTGAACGACCCGAATGAGTATCTTCCTTATTTTCATAAATTTTAAACTTTGGAATATTATAGAAATAGATTTTCAAAGTCTTATCTTTCAATGATCGATTGGAATGAATTGGAAAAGAAGACTTTCGCTCTAAATTCAAAGGCTATGATTGCCTTATTTTGTGCACTAAATAAAAACGAGTTCAATCGTGTTTCGATTTGTGAAACTGTATTTGATATTTGGCATACACTCGAAGTGACTCACGAAGGTACGAGTAGAGTAAAAGAGTCAAAAATTAATATTTTAGTACATTCTTAGGAACTTTTTTGAATGAAACCGAGTGAGACCATATGAGTCATGTACATCCGTTTTACGGATATCGTCAATGGTCTAAAAAGACTTGGTAAAGGTTTTTCGGATTTTGAGCTCATTAATAAAATTCTAAGATCTCTTCCAAAGAGTTGGGACCCTAAAGTCACGGCCATTCAAGAGGCTAAAGATTTAAACAACTTCCCTCTTGAAGAATTAATCGGGTCACTAATGACCTACGAAATGACATGCAAAGCTCATGAAGAGCATGATGACACCCTTTTAAAGAATAGGAAGGATATGACACTTAGAACTCAAGAAGACCACTTGAGAGAAAACTCAAGTGATGAGAACTTTAACGATGACTTGGCACTTTTAACAAGAAATTTTAAAAAATTCATTAGAAGAAATAAATTTAAAAATGACACTAAAAATAAATTTAAACTAAAAAAAGATCAAGTTATTTGCTACGAATGCAAGAAGCCGGGACACTATAAAAGTGAATGTCCCCAAGCCAAAAAGAGAACACCAAAGAAGAAGATGCTCAAAGCAACATGGGATGACTCAAGTGCATTCGAAGAAGAGAAGTCTAACACCGAGCAAGTTACTCATTATACACTCATGGCCATTGAAGAGGAGGTAACAAATTTAATTAATGCAGATTTATCATTTGATGAATTATTAAATGCTTTCCATGATTTATTTGATGAATGTAAAATAATTAGTAGAAAATATAAATTGTTGAAAAAGGAGCACAATACTCTTGTTAGTAATTTCAATAAATTTAAAATTGAACATAATGATAGTTTAGCTCCATGTACGAAATGTCATGATTTAGAAATTCTTCAAAAGAAGAACTTGCTACTCAAGGACACCTTGAAGAAATTTGAGGTTGGTAGCAAGTCTTTGAACATGATTCTTACAAATAAGGGTCATGTTCATAAAAGAAGTAGAATTGGATTTGTGAGAAATCCTCACCAAAATCCGACTACCTTTATTAAAGGCCTTATCTTACATATTTCACACCAAAACAAATGTAACTTTTGTTGCAAACATGGACATAGAGCTTATCATTGTCCATTCAAGAAAGTTAGTCCAAACAAATCGATTTGGGTTCTAAAAGGAACCATAAAGAACTCCATGCAACATAATAAGCAATTTAGATCGGTTTTTGAGACACCCAAGGTCAAATGGGTACCTAAAAATCATCATTTTTTGTAGAAACATATATCACCATAAGCTAGGAGTAAGAGATGGTACCTTGATAGTGGATGCTCAAGGCATATGACCGGAGATCCATCTCAATTATCTAAGCTCACTAGCATAGATGAAGGATATGTCACATTCGGAGACAACAACAAAGGTAAAATCATTGGCAAAGGAACCATAGGTAATAAATCCAACTTATTTATTGAAGATGTTTTGTTAGTTGATAGTTTAAAATATAACCTCTTGAGTATTAGTCAATTATGCAATAAAGGATATATTGTTAAATTTGAATCTAATACTTGCATTATTGAAAAACCATACAAAAACACATCTATGATTGCATTAAAACAAAATAATATATACACCATTGATATTAATGACCTTTGTAATGAAATGTGCTTCTCGACTTTAAATGATGATGCTTGGCTTTGGCATAGGAGATTAGGTCATGCTAGCATGAAACTAATCACCCAAATTTCATCCAAGAACTTATAAGAGGAATTTCTCATATCAAGTTTATCAAAGATAATGTGTGTGATGCTTGTCAATTAGGAAAACAAATAAATGATAGCTTCAAATCTAAGAATCAAATAAGCACCTCTAGACTTTTGCAATTGATCCATATGGACTTATTCGGACCAATCTCTACATCAAGCCTAGGAGATAGCAAATACGCTTTTGTTATTGCAGATGATTATAGTAGAAACACATGGACTTATTTCTTGAAACACAAAAGTGAATGCTTTAGATATTTCACCAAGTTTTGTAAACTTGTTCAAAATGAAAAGGGTTTTATGATTTCATCAATTCAAAGTGATCACGGTAGTGAATTTCAAAACCATGATTTTCAAGAATTTTATGAATCTAATGGATACAACCATAACTTCTCTACTCCGAGAAATCCTCAACAAAATGGAGTAGTAGAAAGAAAAAATAGAAATTTACAAGAAATGACAAAACCATGTTAAATGAACATAGCCTACCCAAATATTTTTGTACCGAAGCCGTAAACAAGGTATGCTATATTATGAATAGAGTTCTAGTAAGACCCTTACTCACCCAAACTCTTTATGAGTTGTGGAACAACAAAAAACCCAATGTTTTATATTTTAAAGTTTTTGGGTGTAAGTGTTTTATCTTAAATGAAAAAGATGCCTTAGGAAAATTTGATGCTAAATCCGATGAAAGAATTTTTCTTGGTTATTCTTCGATTTCTAAAGCATTTCATATCTTCAATAAAAGAACTTTAATTATAGAAGAATCCATTCATGTTGTTTTCAATGAGATTTTCGAAATCAAGAAAAATGATTTTGATGATGATGTTAATTTAGATACTTTGAATTTAAATGAAACCCCTTCTACAACTAGCAACTTGGATGCATCCACTTCCAAAAACATCCTTACCCAAGGATTATAAGTATGTAGATGCTTATCCTAAGGAGCTAATCATAGGAGACACATCTAAGGGGGTTTAAACACGTTCTTCTCTTAAAAATTTTTGTGCCAACGTCGCTTTTCCTTCCCAAATTGAATATAAATATATTGACGAAACTATGAAAGATGATTCATGGATTATCACAATGCAAGATGAGTTAAATAAATTTGAGAGAAATGAGGTGTGGAAGCTTATTCCTAGGCCAAATGACCATTTAGTTATTGGTACTAAATGGGTCTTTAGAAACAAGCAAGATGAATCTGGTATCGTAGTTAGAAATAAGGCTAGATTAGTGGCCAAAGATTTCAAACAAGAAGAATGTATCAATTACAAAGAAACTTTCACTTATATGGCTCGATTAGAAGCCATAAGGATGCTCCTTACCTATGCTAGTAGTAATAATTTTAAGTTGTTTCAAATGGATGTTAAAAGTGGTTTTCTTAATGGCTTTATTTCCGAAGAAGTTTATGTTGAACAACCTCCCGGATTTGAGAATAATAGTTTCCCTAATCATGTGTTTAGATTAACTAAAACTCTCTATGGTTTAAAACAAGCCCCAAGGACTTGGTACGAGAGACTTAGTTCATTTCTTATTGAAAATAATTTCTTTAAAGACAAGGTCGATACTACATTGTTTATAAAAAAATTTAAAAATAATTTTTTCATTGTTTAAATTTATGTTGATGATATTATTTTTGGTTCCACAAATGAATCTCTTTGTGAATCATTTGCTAAGAATATGAGTCTTGAATTTGAAATGAGTTTGATGTGAGAATTAACCTTCTTTTTAGGTTTACAAATCAAACAACTAACTAATGACACATTTATTAGTCAAACAAAATATGCTTTAGATTTGCTAAAAAGGTTTAATATGGATAGCTCAAAAGCTATCAACACTCCTATGAGCACCTCCACTAAGTTAGAAATTTATGAAAGTGGAGAAAGCTTTGATAAAAAAACTTATAGGGGTATAATAAGAAGTTTACTTTACCTCACTACAACTAGACCATATATCATGTTTATTGTAGGACTTTGTGCTAGGTTTCAATCTAATCCTAAGATATCTCATCTCAAAGCAGTTAAAAGAATACTTACATATCTTAAAGGAACCACAAATTTAAGATTATGGTATCCAAAATCCAAGAATTTTGAGCTAATTGCTTATACTAATGCGGATTTTGCTGGATGTAAACTAGATAGAAAAAGCACATCAGGAACATGTCAATTTTTAGGACATACCCTTGTTTCCTGGGTATCCAAGAAACAAAACTCGGTTGCACTATCTACAACCGAAGCTGAGTACATTATAGCTAGTGTATGCTGTGCATAAGTCGTATAGATGAAAAACACTTTAGAGGATTATAAGATTCATCTTAAAAATATTCCCATAAAATGTGATAACACAAGTGCAATATGTTTAATAAAGAATCTCATTCAACACTCAAGACCAAAACATATTGATATTAAGCATCACTTTATACGAGATCATGTCACTAATCATGATGTAATTCTAGAGTTCATTGATACTAAACATCAATTAGCTGATATTTTTACAAAGCCTTTAAGTGAAAAATAATTTGATTTCATTAGAAGAGAATTAGGAATGTTGATTTGTCCGAATGCATGAATTTGTTAAATTTCGTTTTCGAACTTTCTTGATTCTTTGATCAATCACTTAAAAACTCAAATGCTGAAAATCGTATGATATGAATTTTACATGATTATATGCTTCAACAACATGTTGAAAATTGTGTGTCTTGATTTTCATGATGATGAGCATGTTTTACTTTCATAATTGTGATTGAAAAGCTATAACAAAACATTGTCCGAATGTATGATTTTGTGTTTCTCTTCTGGACTTAATGTAGCTTTCATGAGCCTATGTCATATCAAGTTTATTTCATATCAATGCTCAATGATTTTTGACACATGGCATTAATTAACAAATGCATCTCTCATGGATTTATCTTTGAATTTTTAATCGAGAAATGAATTTGATGTAATGATTCTTTTATATGAATTCCTTCTTGATGAAGGAAGATTTTTTTTAATGAACACTTGCAAGGATTTAATTTCACATGTATATCTTGATTCTTGTGAAAATGAAGTATGATTTAATCTCTTATCATTTTTAACTTCATTCAAAGATCAGTTCTTAATGGCTTTCCTCCTTCATGCAAAGCGTTAATAATAAATAAAAAGGTTGAAGTAATGAAAGCTATCTCCTTAATGAACTTTTGAATAATACCATGTCATGATTGCTTGAAAAATAATTTGTATGAATGGTATCTTACCACTTATTGTTGAAAAAAGTAATGGAATCTTTTTATGACATAAATTTTTACCACACTTATTACAATGCTTGAAATATGATTGGTATAATTTTTATGACATGAGTTTTTACCACACTTATTACTATGCTTGAAATATGCTTGAATAATTCTCCTTTTTGTTGATGACAAAGGGGGAGAAAGATGTGGTAAATTGATGATAAATTGATTGCTATATTTACATTATGTTAAAATATCTAGAGCTTACATTGCAATTTTACAATGTTGATATCTTACCATAAGATGAATTGCCATGATTGCTATTCTTTATATTTGAAATATAAGACTTGAAAATGAATGTCATGCCTTAACATCATTTTCAGAAAGTTACATCATGATAGGAATCATGATGGGGGTATTGATAAGTTTAAATAAACTTAACTTATCAATATGTCTCTTGAATTCAAAGTCTTTGAATTCAAGTATGACTTATCTCAAGTATGACATATAGATAGGGGGAGTTAAGGTTAACTCCGTCATCAATTGATTGTCATCATAAAAAAGGGGGAGATTGTTGAATCTCGGATTTTGATGATGAAGTCAATTGTCATTTGTTTATATAATCTATATGTTGAGATAAGTGTATAGGATTAACTACGATGGCAGTAAGACATGCAACAGGTGTTGAGCCGGAGTCAATACCAAGATCACGTTGGGGGTTCGAGAGTTCGTCGAAAGTCCGGATGTTTGTTGGAGGTTCTACGGGAACAATCCGAGAAGTCCAAGAGCTTACCAAAGAAGCTCATTGGAACTTGCCAAGAAGATCGTTGCGAAGTCCAGGAGTTTGCCGGGAGTCCACCAGAGCATCGCCGAGGGTTCGTCGGATGTTCGCCAGAAGTTTGCCGGAAGCTCGCCGGAAGAAGTGATTGAGGCACCGGAACACAATTTACAGTATTGATGTCTTAATTGTCGTAGTTAGTATATAGATTAAGTTAGGATTGAAAGGTGATCCCATCAACTTAATTAGGGGCCAACTGGGCCCTTAATAGACCCAAATTGGGCCGAATGGAATAGCCCATTCGGACCCAGAATTCCTGGCCGGCGGTGGCACCGCCTAGGAGACTCGGTCTCCTAGGAGTTCTGGGTGATAGTACCGCCCCTGTCAGGCGGTGGTACCGCCGGTAGTTATTACTGCCAGCGATGGTACCGCCCCTATTAGGCGATGGTACTACCTGAGCTCGATCTTTGAGTGCTGTCAGGCGATAGTACCACCTAGACTAAGCGGTAGTACCGCTCTGTGACAGATGACAGGCAGTAGCATCACCTAGTTATGGCGGTGGTACCGCCAAGACCTTGAAAATCCGGGAATGGACACTTTTGAGCTCCAATTTCAAATTGATTGGGGCCTATATAAACCCCACCCTTTCCTGCATGAAAGTGTTGAATCTCGTATTTTGATGATAAAATCACTTGATATGTGTTTATGATTTAATCTATGTTTTGAGTGATGCAGGATGCTTCAATCAGAATGAGACAATTAAAGTAGAAAAATCATATTGGGTCGGAGGAACATGTCAGAAGATTGGACGTCAGACTAGTGGATCGGTCGATGTATCGACAGAAGGCTTCGGGTCGTGGATTCGGGCATCAGGCCAAGAAGAGCGGACACTGTGCCAAGGATATCGGAGTTGCGGAGTCAACTAGCCGATTGGGCAATAGGCTGTTGAATCTCGAATTTTGATGATGAAGTCAATTATCATTTGTTGTCTAATGTATGTGTTGAGATAAGTGTGCAGGATTAACTACGATGAAAATAAGACATGCAGTAGGAGTTGCGCCGGAGTCATGACAATGATCACGTTGGGAGTTCGAGAGGTCGACGGAAGTTCAGACAATCGTCGGAGGTTCTGCGGGAACAAATCCGAGAAGTCCAGAAGCTTGCCAAAGGAGCTCATCGGAACTTGCCAAGTGGATCGTCGCAGTCCAGGAGTTTGCCGGAAGTCCGCAGGAGCATCACCGAGGGTTCATCGGATGATCGATGGAAGTTCGCCGGAAACTCGCCGGAAGAAGCGAGTGACGCACCGAAGCAAGCTGCAGAATATGTCTTAGGAAACAATCATAGTTAGCACTTTGATTAAGTTAGAAATGGGAAGTGATCCCATTAGCTTAATCCTGGGGCAATTGGGCCCCTGAAGAACTCAAATTGGGTCGAATGGTTCAGCCCATTCGGACCCAGGTTGCTGTGGGAGGTGCAACCGCCCAGGCAGGGAGGTAGCACCGCCCAGGCTATGTCTCCCAGCGAGACTGGGCGGTGCAACCGCCCTAGCCAAGAGGTGCAACCGCCCAGGGCTCAGTCTCCGAGCGAGACTGGGCGGTGCAACCTCCTCTGTCAGGAGGTAGCACCGCCATAGCTCAAGTTTCGAGCTCTGCCAGGCGGTGCAACCTCTCTAGTCAGGCGGTGCAACCGCCTGAGCTCGGTCTTCGAACTCTGGCAGAGAGGTGCAACCGCCCCTGACAGAGGTGGCACCGCCCAGAGGCTCAGTCTTCGAGCTCTGCCAGGCGGTGCAACCTCTCCAGTCAGGAGGTGCAACCGCCTGATCCCGGAATTCCGGGATTTGATCGTTTTGAGCTCCAAATTTGAACTGGGTTGGGGCCTATAAATACCCCACCCATTCAGCACTGAAAAGATACAGACCTACACCGAATTCTTGATCTTTTCTGTGAGTCTAAGAGCTCAAATTTGTGTAAAGTCCAAAAGTTCTCCTCTTTCTGTTCTTCAAGTCTTGAGTTGTAAAGAGAGGAGAGAAAGGTTCTGTAAGGGTTGTCTCCTGAGCCCGTCAAAAGGAGTGAAACTATAAAAGGGCAGTTGGCTTTCGCCTATTGAAGGAAGGCCTCTAGTTGACGTCGGTGACCTCGTCGGTGGAGGAAGCCAAAAGTGGAGTAGGTCAAGACTGACCGAACCACTCTAAATCTCTGGTTTGCTTTTATTTTGAGCACTTTATCATTACTGCAAACCTCCTACATAGCTACTGCTCTCTGCGCTTTTACGAACAAGTTTCTAAGTTCTGATCTTTTCGAATCTGCATTCAGACGTAAATCGGTGTTTTCGTACGATCTTTACATTGCAGTTTACATTTACGTTTTGATTCTATTTATAACTGCAAACTGTCTTCTGCAATTTTATGAACGAGTTTCAAGGTTTAGACGAAAATATGTATTTAGACGTAAAACTACATTTAGACGTAAATCGGCTTTCCTCGTACAATCATCAGATTTCAGTTTACGTTTACGTCTTGATTTGAATTGCATACTGCCTTCTGCGAGTTTACAAACGAGTTTCAAAGTTCAGACGTAAATCTGCGTTTAGACGTAAATCTGCGTTTAGACGTAAATCTGCTTTTTGCAGATTACTTTTTGAGTTGTACAATAGCAGCACACTGTCTTTATACTTCTGCTTAAACTGCTTTTTATCTAAACAAGTGATTTACGAATCGGCACTTAGACGTAAATTTGTTTCTTCGTACGAACGTCGGATTTCAGTTTACGCCGATATTCTGGTTTTCTTCATAGCTGCAAACTGCCTGCATAGATTGACTGCAACCTTGCTTTGTATCAACTTTCATATAGAGTTGTCTTTATCGTTCAAATGCAGCTTTCGATTTTAATCGTAGAAAGTTTTCCGCTGCACTAATTCACCCCCCCCCCCCTCTTAGTGCTCTCGATCCTAACAATTGGTATTAGAGCCCGATTAATTCTCAAACGGATTAAAACCCAAGAGAGATGGCTTACGCCGGAAACCAAGAGGGCCATTCCATTACACGTCCACCCATGTTTAATCGGACGGACTACACCTATTGGAAGACCCGAATGAGGATCTTTCTTATTTCTATGGACGTTGAACTCTAGAATCTTGTCGAGAATGGTTTTTCAAAGTCTTCTCTTCCAATGATCGATTGGAACGATTCGGAGAAGAAGGCTTTCGCTCTTAATGCAAAGGCTATGAATGCCTTATTTTGCGCACTTGATAAAAACGAGTTTAATCGTGTTTCGATTTGTGAAGCTGCGTTTGATATTTGGCACACACTCGAAGTGACTCCTGAAGGCACAAGTAGAGTGAAAGAGTCAAAAATCAATCTCTTGTTACACTCTTTCGAACTTTTTCGGATGAAACCGAGTGAGACTATTGGCGACATGTTTACCCGTTTCATGGATGTTGTCAACGGTCTAAAAGGACTCGGAAAAAGTTTTTCGGATTTTGAGCTCGTAAATAAGATTCTAAGATCCCTTCCTAAGAGTTGGGATCCTAAAGTCACTGCTATTCAAGAGGCAAAAGATCTAAACAACTTCCCTCTTGAAGAACTAATTGGGTCATTAATGACCTACGAGATGACTTGCAAAGCTCATGAAGAGCAAGAAGACATCCTTCCAAAGAACATGAAGGATATGGCACTTAGAACTTTGGAAGATCACTTGAAAGAAAACTCAAGTGATGAGGACTGTGATGATGACTTGGCACTTCTAACAAGAAAATTTAAAAAATTCATTAAAAGAAACAAGTTTAAGAATGACACAAAGTAAACTTGAACCCAAGAAAGACCAAGTTATTTGCTATGAGTGCAAAAAGCCGGGACACTACAAGAGTGATTGTCCCCAAGCCAAAAAGAGAACAACAAAAAAGAAGGCGCTCAAAGCAACATGGGATGATTCGAGCGCGTCTGAAGAAGAGGAGTCCAACACCGAGCAAGTTGCTCATTACGCCTTAATGGCCATCGGAGAGGAGGTAACGAATTTATTAGATGCTGATTTATCTTTCGATGAACTATTAAATGCCTTCCATGACTTATTTGATGAATGCAAGATTATCAATAGAAAATACAAATTGCTGAAAAAGGAGCATGATAGTCTTACTTGTGATTTTGATAAGTTAAAAATTGAATATCATGATAGTTTAAATTCATGTATCAAATGTCATGATCTAGAAACTCTCCAAAAGGAAAACCTGCTACTTAAGGACACCTTGAAGAAATTCGAGGTTGGTAGCAAGTCATTGAACATGATCCTTGCAAACAAGGGTCACGTTCCAAAAAGAAGTGGAATTGGATTTGTGAGAAGTCCTCACCTAAATCCAACCACCTTTATAAAAGGCCCCATCTTACATGTTCAACACCAAGCAAAATATAACTTTTGTTGCAAAATTGGACATAAGACGCATTATTATCCATTCAAGAAAATTAGTCCAAACAAATTGATTTGGGTTCCTAAAGGAACCATGATAAACTCTATGCAACATGATAAACAATGTAGATCTATCTTTGAGGCACCCAAAAGCAAATGGGTACCTAAAAATCATCCTTTCTTGTAGAAACCCACACCATCGCAAGCTAGGAGCAAGAGATGGTACCTTGATAGTGGATGCTCAAGGCATATGACCGGAGATCCATCTCAATTCTCTAAGCTCACTAACATAGACGAAGGCTATGTCACCTTCGGAGACAACAACAAGGGTAAAATCATTGGCAAAGGAACCATAGGTAACAAATCCAACTTCTTTATTGAAGATGTTTTGTTAGTTGATAGTTTAAAACATAACCTCTTGAGTATTAGTCAATTATGTGATAAAGGATATACTGTCAAATTCGAATCTAATGCTTGCATCATTGAAAAACCACATAAGAACATGTCTATGATTGCATTAAAACAAAATAACATATACACTATTGACATCAATGATTTATGTGATGAAATGTGTTTTGCGGTTATGAATGAGGATGCTTGGCTATGGCATAGAAGATTAGGTCATGCTAGCATGAAACTAATCACTCAAATATCATCTAGAGAACTTGTAAGAGGAATTCCTCATATCAAGTTCATCAAGGATAATGTATGTGATGCTTGCCAATTAGGTAAACAAATCAAGGGTAGTTTCAAAGCTAAGAATCAAATAAGCACCTCTAGGCCCTTACAATTGATCCATATGGACTTGTTCGGACCAATCTCTACATCGAGTCTAGGAGGTAGCAAATACGCCTTTGTCATTGTTGATGACCATAGCAGATATACATGGACCTACTTCTTAAAACAGAAAAATGAATGCTTTAGATATTTTACCAAGTTTTGTAAACTTGTTCAAAATGAGAAGGGTTCTATGATTTCGTCAATTAGAAGTGATCATGGTGGAGAATTTCAAAACCATGATTTCTAAGAATTTTGTGAACTCAATGGATACAACCATAATTTCTCTACTCCAAGAAATCCCCAACAAAATGGGGTAGTAGAAAGAAAAAATCAAAATTTACAAGAAATGGCAAGAACCATGTTGAATGAATATAGCCTACCCAAATATTTTTGGGCCGAAGCCGTAAACACTGCATGCTATATTTTGAATAGAGTTCTAGTAAGACCCTTACTCACCAAAACTCCTTATGAGTTATGGAATAACAAAAAACCCAATGTCTCATATTTTAAAGTCTTTGGATGTAAATATTTTATCTTAAATGAAAAGGATAACTTAGGAAAATTCGATGCTAAATCTGATGAAGGAATCTTTCTTGGTTATTCTTCGGTTTCTAAAGCTTTTCGTATTTTCAATAAAAGAACTTTAATTATTGAAGAATCCATCCATGTTGTTTTCAATGAGATTTCCGAAATTAGGAAAAATGATCTTGACGATGATGTTAATTTTGATTCTTTGAATTTAAACAAAACCCCATCTCCAACTAGCAACTTGGATGCATCCACTTCCCAGATTTCCTTACCCAAGGATTGGAAGTATGTAGATGCTCATCCTAAGGAGCTAATCTTAGGAGACACATCAAAAGGGGTTCAAACACGATCTTCTTTTAAAAATTTTTGTGCCAACGCCGCCTTTCTCTCCCAAATTGAACCCAAATGTGTTGATGAAGCCATGAAAGGTGATTCATGGATTATCGCAATGCAAGATGAATTGAATCAATTTGAGAGAAATGAGGTGTGGACGCTTGTTCCTAGGCCAAATGACCATTTAGTTATTGGTACTAAATGGGTCTTTAGAAACAAGCAAGATGAAAATGGTATCGTGGTTAGAAACAAGGCTAGATTAGTGGCCAAAGGTTTCAACCAAGAAGAAAGTATCGATTACGAAGAAACCTTCGCTCCTGTGGCTCGATTAGAAGCCATAAGGATGCTCCTTGCCTACGCTAGTAGTAATAATTTTAAGTTGTTTCAAATGGATGTTAAAAGCGCTTTTCTTAATGGCTTTATTTCCGAAGAAGTCTATGTTGAACAACCTCCTAGATTTGAAAATAATAGTCTCCCTAATCATGTGTTTAGATTAACTAAAGCTCTCTATGGTTTAAAACAAGCTCCAAGGGCTTGGTATGAGAGACTTAGTTCTTTTCTTATTGAAAATAATTTCATAAAAGGCAAGGTTGATACTACATTATTCATCAAGAACTTTGAAAATAATTTTCTCATTATTCAAATTTATGTTGATGATATTATCTTTGGTTCTACGAATGAATCTCTTTGTGAATCCTTTGCTAAAACTATGAGTCTTGAATTCGAAATGAGTCTAATGGGAGAGTTAACATTCTTCTTAGGTCTACAAATCAAACAACTAAGCAATGGCATCTTTATTAGTCAAACTAAATATGCTATGAGTTTACTAAAGAAGTTTAATATGAATAACTCAAAAGCTATTAACACTCCTATGAGTACCTCCACTAAGTTAGAAATTGATGAAAGTGGAGAAAGCTTCGATCAAAAAACCTATAGGGGTATGATAGGAAATTTACTTTACCTCACTGCAACTAGATCAGACATAATGTTCAGTGTAGGACTTTGTGCTAGATTTCAATCAAACCCTAAGATATCTCATCTCAAAGCAGTTAAAAGAATACTCAGATATCTTAATGGTACCACAAATCTAGGATTATGGTACCCAAAATCAGAAATTCTTGAGTTAATTGCTTATGCTGATGCGGACTTCGCTGGCTGTAGACAAGATAGAAAAAGCACATCAGGAACATGTCAATTCTTAGGACATGCCCTTGTTTCCTGGTCATCTAAGAAACAAAACTCGGTTGCACTATCAACAACCGAAGCTGAATATATTGCAGCAAGTGCATGCTGTGCACAAGTTGTTTGGATGAAAAATACCTTAGAAGATTATAAAGTTCATCTTAAAAATATTCCCATTAAATGTGATAACACAAGTGCAATATGCCTAACTAAAAACCCTATACAACACTCAAGAACAAAACATATTGATATCAGACATCACTTTATACGAGATCATGTTACGAATCATGATGTAATCATAGAATTCATTGATATGAAACATCAACTAGCTGATATATTTATAAAACCTCTAAGTGAAGAACAATTTGATTTCATAAGAAGAGAATTAGGAATGTTGATGTGTCCGAATACTTCAACTAGTTAAGATTATTTTTCGGACTTTATTGAATGATCAAATCACTTGATTACTATTACATGCCTTGGTATCACTTGATCAAATAACATGTTGGAAATTATATGACAAATGTTTTTGAAAATCAGTAGCTTACTCATGTCCGAATGCATGTAAGAAGTTCATCTTATTTTTGGTTTGAATGCTAAAAATAGGATTTTCCTGTACACTCTTATGAAAACTTTTTGAAAAATGAGTTTCCTCCTTCAAGCAACAAGCTATAACATAACAAGGAAAAGAGATATTCAAAGCATTATATGTGTCATGCCTTCCTTTATGTGCTTGATAACCTGCTGGAATCACATCTACCATGCTTTTTGATAATGCTACCATGCTTTTTGTTGATGACAAAGGGGGAGAAAAATATGAATTGATATGGTTGCTATCACTGATGCTATGATTAGGCCATACCTGCTATCACTAATAATAATATGGTTGCTATCACTGATGCTATGATTAGGCCATACTTGCATCACCAAGAAATATATGATTGCCATATGCCCTGTATCAAGATATCAAACAAAAATTTGCATCGTACGAACTGATATCTTACCATGTGATGCAATGCTATACTTGCTAAAATATTTGAAATGTGTACATCATGTAAAGATATCAAAATCTTGCTTCACAGCTTTACTTGTCGATATCTTACAATATGATGAATTGCTACAATAACCATCATTCAAACTTGTTATATTTGAAAATGTATGTCAAGCCTTGACATCATCTTCAAAGAGATACATTATGATAGGAATCATGATGGGAATATGTCTCTTGAATTTATAAAGTTTTTAAATTCAAGAAGTATGACATATGGAGTTAAAGTTAACTCCATTATCAATTGATTGTCATCATCAAAAAGGGGGAGATTGTTGAATCTCGGATTTAGACGATGAAGTCAATTGTCATTTGTTGTCTAATGTATGTGTTGAGATAAGTGTGCATGATTAACTACGATGAAAGTAAGACATGCAGCAGGAGTTGCGCCGGAGTCATGACAATGATCACGTTGGGAGTTCGAGAGCTCGACGGAAGTTCGGACAGTCGTCGGAGGTTCTACGGGAACAAATCCGAGAAGTCCAGAAGCTTGCCAAAGGAGCTCGTCGGAACTTGCCAAGTGGATCGTCGCAGTCCAGGAGTTTGCCGGAAGTCCGCAGGAGCATCACCGAGGGTTCATCGGATGATCGATGGAAGTTCGCCGGAAACTCGCCGGAAAAAGCGAGTGACGCACCGAAGCAAGCTGCAGAATATGTCTTAGGAAACAATCGTAGTTAGCACTTTGATTAAGTTAGAAATGGGAGGTGATCCCATTAGCTTAATCCTAGGGCAATTGGGCCCCTGAAGAACTCAAATTGGGTCGAATGGTTCAGCCCATTCGGACCCAGGTTGCTGTGGGAGGTGCAACAGCCCAGGCAGGGAGGTAGCACCGCCCAGGCTATGTCTCCCAGCGAGACTGGGCGGTGCAACCGCCCCAGCCAAGAGGTGCAACCGCCCAGGGCTCATTCTCCGAGCGAGACTGGGCGGTGCAACCTCCTCTGTCAGGAGGTGGCACCGCCAGAGCTCAAGTTTCGAGCTCTGCCAGGCGGTGCAACCTCTCCAGTCAGGCGGTGCAACCGCCTGAGCTCGGTCTTCGAGCTCTGGCAGAGAGGTGCAACCGCCCCTAATAGAGGTGGCACCGCCCAGAGGCTCATTCTTCGAGCTCTGCCAGGCGGTGCAACCTCTCAAGTCAGGAGGTGCAACCGCCTGATCCCGGAATTCCGGGATTTGATCGTTTTGAGCTCCAAATTTGAACTGGGTTGGGGCCTATAAATACCCCACCCATTCAGCACTGAAAAGATACAGACCTACACCGAATTCTTGATCTTTTCTGTGAGTCTAAGAGCTCAAATTTGTGTAAAGTCCAAAAGTTCTCCTCTTTCTGTTCTTCAAGTCTTGAGTTGTAAAGAGAGGAGAGAAAGGTTCTGTAAGGGTTGTCTCTTGAGCCCGTCAAAATGAGTGAAACTGTAAAAGGGCAGTTGGCTTTCGCCTATTGAAGGAAGGCCTCTAGTTGACGTCGGTGACCTCGTCGGTGGAGGAAGCCAAAAGTGGAGTAGGTCAAGACTGACCGAACCACTCTAAATCTCTGGTTTGCTTTTATTTTGAGCACTTTATCATTACTGCAAACCTCCTACATAGCTACTGCTCTCTGCGCTTTTACGAACAAGTTTCTAAGTTCTGATCTTTTTGAATCTGCATTCAGACGTAAATCGGTGTTTTCGTACGATCTTTACATTGCAGTTTACATTTTCGTTTTGATTCTATTTATAACTGCAAACTGTCTTCTGCAATTTTACGAACGAGTTTCAAGGTTTAGACGAAAATCTGCATTTAGACGTAAAACTGCATTTAGACGTAAATCGGCTTTCCTCGTACAATCATCAGATTTCAGTTTATGTTTACGTCTTGATTTGAACTGCATACTACCTTCTGCGAGTTTACAAACGAGTTTCAAAGTTCAGACGCAAATCTGCGTTTAGACGTAAATCTGCTTTTTGCAGATTACTTTTTGAGCTGTACAATAGCAGCACACTGTCTTTATACTTCTGCTTAAACTGCTTTTTATCTAAACAAGTGATTTACGAATCGGCACTTAGACGTAAATCTGTTTCTTCGTACGAACATCGGATTTCAGTTTGCGCCGATATTCTGGTTTTCTTCATAGTTGCAAACTGCCTGCATAGATTGACTGCAACCTTGCTTTGTACAACTTTCATATAGAGTTGTCTTTATCATTCAAACGCAGCTTTCGATTTTAATCGTAGAAAGTTTTCCGCTGCACTAATTCACCCCCCCCCCCCCCCCTCTTAGTGCTCTCGATCCTAACATAGGCCACAAGAGAGGACGATGCGTCGAAGAATCGGACGAAACGTCGAAGGACCAATGACATGCCGGACAACTTGATTAATTGCTTAGGATTAATTGTCTCGATCGAAGTTTTGTTTTAAGTGTGTAGGATTAACTACGATAGCTTGAAGACATAAAGCAAGTCTACCGGAGTTAAGTTCGATGGGTGTTCAAGAGTTAGAAGATTCGTCGGAGATGCTGCTAGAACCAACCGAAAAGAAATCGGGGACTTGTCGTAGTTTTCGGAAGTCCACCGAAGAGATCGTTGGAGGTTCGCAGAGATCACCGAGAAGGCTTGGCTACTCACTGAACTCGCCACAAGATCGGGAGCCTGTTGGGAGTCCGCCGGAAGAAATCTGAGGGTGTATTGGAAGTCCGCCAGAAGATCATCGGAAAGCTCGCCGGAAGGAAACTCGACGTTGCCGGTTAAAAATTTGCTTAGGACTATGTCTTAATTTCATAGTTTGTATGTAATTAGGGTTAGGATTAAGGGGTTAATCCTATAACCCGGTTAAGGGCCAATTGGGTTCAAATTTGGACTGGTTTGGGCCAAGTTCGGAGCCCAACCAGTAAGTTGAAATAATCCAAGCGGTCTCACCGTCGGACTGGGCGGTGGCACCGCTCAGCACCCGAGAGTCCAGGCGGTGGTACCGCCGGACTAGGTGGTAGCACCGCCCAACACCCGAGAGATCAGGCGGTGACATCGCCCAGAACCCGAGAGTTCCGGCGATGGCACCGCCAGTTCACTGTCAATGTGAAAATTGACAGGCGGTGGCACCACCAACATAAAAAAACCCAAAAGTAATTCAAATTTGGAGCCCAAATTTGAATTCTCTTGGGGCCTATAAATACCCCTCAATTCTCAGTAGAGATTACAACCTTTTGAGAAGTTAGAGATTGAGATAAAGCCTTAGTAAAGTCTTTAGCAAGTCTTGTTTTCAATAGCTTAAGTGTTCACCTCACTCTTTCTTTTTGAAAATCTGTAAGAGTGTGAACCACTTGTAAAAGGTTGTAAGAGGGGTATTTGTCCTTCCCCTTCAAAGTGATTTGCTAGTGGAAGTTGGGAGCCTCATCGAAGAAGGCTTCACAAGTGGATGTAGGTCATTTGACCGAACCACTTTAAATTGGTGTGTTCATTGAATGTGTGAGTATTTACCTTTCTGAAATCATTATTTACACAACAGCAAGCTTTCGGTTTTTATCTTCTCACTTTACTCAAGCTACTCTTATCAAGTCATTCATTGTCGAATCGAAATCTCCTCGCATTTACGAAATCGTTTTCAAACTTATAAGTTTTAATCCGCTGCACTAATTCACCCCCCCCTCTTAGTGCCGCTCCGATCCTATCAATTGGTATCAGAGCCATGGTTTTCTACTTTGGTTTAACACCCAAATAGAAATGACTCTTTTCGGCTTTCAAGAGGGTTACTCTCTCATTCGTCCTCCCTTTTTCAATAGGACAGACTACACTTTTTAGAAAACTCGAATGAGAGTTTTCTTACTTTCTTTGGATTTAAATTTATGGCACATTGTCGAAAATGGATTTCAAAAATCTTCTCTTCCGATGAGCGAATGTGATGAATCAGAGAAGAAGGTTTTTGCTTTGAACGCAAAGGCTATGAATGCATTGTTTTGTGCATTGGACAAAAATGAATTTAATCACATTTCAATTTGTGATTCGGCTTTTGATATTTGGAGAACTCTTGAGGTCACTCATGAAGGCACTAGCCGAGTGAAAGAATCCAAAATCAACATTCTTGTGCACTCTTATGAACTTTTCTGAATGAAACCAAGTGAGTCCATTAGAGACATGTACACTCGTTTCACGGATGTCATCAATGGACTCAAAGCTCTTGGTAAAGGTTTTTCTAACTTTGAACTAGTAACTAAAATTTTAAGATCCCTTCCAAAGAGTTGGGATCCAAAAGTTACGGCCATTCAAGAGGATCTTAAAACATTTCCATTCGAAGAACTAATTGGGTCTTTAATGACCTACGAAATAAACAATATGATAAAAAGGGAACTTGAGAACAACCTTCCAAAGGACAGGAAGGATTTGGGACATAGAACACATGAAGACCACTCGAGCATAAGCTCAAGTGATGGTGAACTTAAACTACAAATGAAACAAAAATTAAAAAGCAAAAAGAATGGAACTACTTGCTTTGAACGCAAGAAGAAAAATAAAAATTATGATGAATTGAACTCCTCCAGTAGACTTGCTTTATGTTTTCAGGCTATCGTAGTTAATCCTACACACTTAACTCAATAATATGAATTAGATCAATTAACCCATCAATTGATTTCATCATCAAAATCCGAGATTCAACATGTTAACCAGGGATGAGAGGGGTATTTATAGGCTTCAAGTGAATTCAAACTTGGAGCCTAAAAGTATATCATCCCGGGTTTCCCGGGTCTTGGCGATACCACCGCCTGTGCTAGGCGGTACCACCGCCTGCAACACTGACACTAGGTGGTACCACCGCCTGACACCCTGCCACTAGGCGATACTACCACCCAGTCTAGTGGTACCACCGCTGGATAGTCTCTCAGAGACTATGTCTGGGTGATACCACCGCCTAACACAATCTCGGAGAATGTGCCACGATGGTTCCACCTGTCGGGTCACTATTTGGGACTTTCACTTGGCCCAACATAGCCCAAACTTGGGCCCAATTAGCCCCTAATTGAATTGGCCTAATTCCAACCTAATTATGTGTTAACTACGAATTTTAAGGTATACACTAAGCTAAATAAGTCCGGTAAGTCTAGGTTTCTTCTAGCGAGCTTCCAACGATCTTTCGACGAACTTCCTATGATCTCTTGGCAACGTTCCAGCGGACTCTTGGCAAGCTCCTAGACTTCACGATGATCTTCTAGGCGAGTTTCGATAAGCTTCTTTGGCAAGCTCTTGGACTTCTCGGTCAATTCTGGTAGAACTTTCGATAAACGTCCGGACTTCCGATGAACTCTCGAACTCCCAACGAAATCTCATTCTTGACTCCAGGACTTCATTTTGCTTTATGCCTTGATCGCTATTGTAGTTAATCCTGCACACTTAAAACCTACTTCAATCTAGGCAATTATTACAAAGCTAAATTAAATGTTGTCCGGCATATCATTGGTTCATCGACGCTTCGTCTGATTCTTCAGCGCATTGTCCTCTTTTACGGCCTATTACCCGGTCGGCCAGTTGACCTCTGTAACTCTTATTTCCTTGGCACAATTTCTACTCTTCTTAGCCCGATACTCGAATCCATGACCCGAAGCCTTCTGCCGATACGTCGACCAATCATTCGGCTCGACATCCAATCTTCTGACATGTTTCTCTTCGACCCAACATGATTCTTCCTTCTTTAATTGTCTCTCCCTGATTGAAGCTTCTTGTGTCACTCAAAATGTAGATCAAATCATAAATACTATCAATTGGTTTCATCATCAAAATCCGAGATTCAACAGTTGTCGGTTATGAAGCTGCCCCAAAAAACTTAGGACGACATCGTCGAGTACCAAGCCGCCTCAAAAAACTTGGGATGGCATCGTCGGGGATAAAGCCGCCTAAAAAAACTTGGGACGATGCCGTCGGGTATGAAGCTACCCCAAAAAACTTAGGACGACATCGTCGGGTATGAAGCTGCCCCGAAAAACTCGGGACGACATAGCTCGATGCCGTCCCGCACAACATGACCGACTCCCATGTACAAGTATAAGAGCCCACCGCTTGGCTGATGCCAAGGGGGGACACTCAACTCTATATCATTCCACGCCATTCTAACTTAAACTTCGGAGGGGTCGAGTCAGGAAATCCCCCTCCCGACCTCGTCTTGAGTGCAAGGGCTAGTGACAGAGAAGCGGGTAGTGAGGCTAGCAGATCAACCCGACCTGAAGTCCGCCTCGGCCACCAAAGTTCTCATGTGATCAACCTTGGATATCTGGGATCGAGCTGAGCCGTGCTGACTCCTCGGCCATGGCGTAATGGTGTACAAATATTTTGGCGCTTGAAGGAGGGCCCGATGTCGCAAGAATGCGCCCAACCGAGCAACTTTGGAGAGCATTCCGGAGAAGAGCCACTCCTGGTTCACCCAACCTTCAAATTCGGAGGGCAGCCTCCACTTCCCTCGAGCTTGGAGGGGAACGCCACCACCGTAACTCCGAGCTACTATTGGCGATTGTTTAAAAATCCTAGGCTGATGCCCCCCGGGACCACCATGGGATGGCCTCCCATCTCAACCGAGGCATTCCTCAGACTCATGCACCAAGTCCAAACCTTAGTAGGAATGATGTAGGCCATCATTCCCCTCGTCCCCTAGTATGCCGAGTAGTCGACGTCATCCTAATCGCCACTACCACCACGGGACCCGCCGACCCCTGCTCCTGAACCAAGAGCACCATCCCCGGCTCCTCAATAACCCCAAGCAGTGGGCGTCGATCCATCGCACGAGGGGTGATCGGGAAACCCAAGGTCTACCCCAAAGCATAGTACCCTGGGTCCCCAACGCACCACCTCGAGCCTCCCTGAGCCCAACACCCTATCATCTGACTCAATGGACTCCCTCCGAGCTCAGCTATTCTCGGTCAATCAACATCTAGACGAGGTCTAGAAGGAGTTCCATAAGTACAAAGAAGAGCTCAAGAAACCCTTTGTGGTAGGATCTCCCTTTGTGCAAGAAATTCAAGACAAACCGATCTCGTTGAGCTTCCGCCTCCCCACACTCAAAGCTTACGACGACAGCTCCGACCCCGCCGAACATGTTGCCGCTTGGCTCCGACCCCACCGAACACATCACCGCTTTCTAGGCTCATATTGCCCTGTATGGCACGTCCGATGCTCTAATGTGCCGAGCATTCCCAACTACACTCCGAGGTTCGGCTCGGATGTGGTACACCCGACTCAGATCAACCGCCATATCATCTTTTGATCAACTTGCAAGGGAATTTGAGCTCAATTTCCTGGCCAGTGCATAGCCGAAACCATCTGTGGCCATGCTACTTGGCTTGAGTCAAAAGGATGATGAACCCCTCTCTCACTTAGTTGCTTGTTTCACCGTTGAAATCCGAGGAGTCCTAGATGCCCACACCTCTCTGATCATGCAAGCATTCTTGATGGGACTGCATCCATCCAGGTGTTGAATCTCGGATTTTGATGATGAAACCAATTAATAGTGTTTATGATTTGATCTGCGTTTTGAGTGACGTAGGAAGTTTTGATCAGGGAGAGACAACTAAAGCAGGAAGAATCATGTTGGGCGGGAGAAAAATATATCAGAAGATTGGACGTCAAGCCAAAGGATCGGTCGACGTATCGACAGAATACTTCAGGCCATAAGTTCGGGCATTAGGCCAAGAAGAGCAGAAATTGCACTAAGGAAATCGGAGTTGCGGAGGTCAATTGACCGATTGGGCAATAGGCCGCAAGAGAGGACGATTCACTAAATAATCAGATAAAGCGTCGATAAACCAATGACATGCCAAACAACACTTGATTCAAACTTTGTAATAATTGTCTAGATCGAAGTGGGTTTTAAGTGTGCAGGATTAACTATAATAGCGATCAAGGCATAAAGCAAAATGAAGTCCTGAAGTCAAGAACAAGATTTCGTTGGGAGTTTGAGAGTTCATCGAAAATTCGGACGTTCATTAGAAGTTTTGCCGAAATTGACCGAGAAGTCTAAGAGCTTGCCAAAGAAGCTCTTTGGAACTCACCAAGAAGATTGTTGTGAAGTCCAAGAGCTTACCAGGAGTCCATTGGAACATTGCCGAGAGATCGTCGGAAGTTCGTTGGAAGATCGCCGGAAGCTCGCCAAAAGAAACCTAGACTTACGGACTTATTTAGCTTACTAAATGTCTTTAAATTTATAGTTAGCACATAATTGGGTTGGAATTGGGCCAGCTTAATTAAGGGTCAATTGGGCTAAGGTTGGGTTATGTTGGGCCAAGTATAAGGCCCAAACAGTGACCCAATAGGTGGCACCGTCGTGGCACAATCTCTGAGATTATGTCAGGCGGTGGTATTGCCAGACTGGATGGTGGTACCTCCCAATGTTAGTACTGCAGGTGGTGGTACCGCCTAGCACAGGTAGTGGTATCATTAGGACTCGGGAAACCAGGGATAAGACTCTTTTAGGCTCTAAGTTTGAATCCACTTGAGGCTTATAAATATCACTCTCATCCCTGGTTAATACACACAAGAATTGAGAGCAAAAAGTAGAAAAACACTATTACAATCTTGTGAGTACTCATCTAAAAAGCTCTAAGTGTTAGTATAGTTTAAGAGAAGAGTAAGTGGGGGTGTAAATGTTCTTTCTTAAGCCTGCAAAAGGAGAATAGAGTTGTAAAAAGGTGGTTGGTCTTTACCTATTGAAGGAAGACCGATAGTGGATGCCAATGGCCTCCACGGAGGAGGAATCGAGAGTGGATGTAGGTCACGACGACCGAACCACTATAAACTCGGTTTGTATTTCTGTTTTGCTCTTTACTTTAATCATAAACTGCCATGCTTCCTCATTACTTTAGCTGCACACTCTTACGAATGTGTTTCAAGTTAACATCTTTCCGAGATTAGTTTTAATTAAATGAAAGATTTTTGAATCGACGTGATTTTATCCATTGTACTAATTCATCCTCCCCTCTTAGTGCCGACTCATTCCTAACAGTTGTTATCAGAACTAGGTTATTTCTCATTTAGTTTAACACCTAACAGAAATGGCTCTTTTTGGCTTTCAAGAGGGTTTTTCTCTCGTTCGTCCTCCCATGTTCAATGGGACAGACTACACATATTGGAAAACTCGAATAAGAGTTTTCTTGCTTTTTTTAGATTTAAATTTATGAAATATTATTGAAAATAATTTTTAAAAGTCTTCTACTCCAATGAATGAATGGAATGATTTGGAGAAGAAAGCTTTTTCTTTGAATGCTAGAGCTATGAACGCTCTATTTTGTGCTTTGAGCAAAAATAAATTTAATCGAGTTTCTATTTGCGAAATGGCTTTCGATATTTGGCACATTCTTGAAACCACATATGAAGGCACTAGTAGAGTAAAAGATTCAAATATTAATCTTTTGATGCATGATTTTGAGTTGTTTTGAATGAAGTTGAGTGAAACTATTATTGACATGTACACCCGCTTTACGGATGTCATCAATAGTTTAAAAGCTCTTGGCAAATATTTTTTAAATTTTGAACTTGTTAACGAGATATTAAGATCCCTTCGAAAGAGTTGAGATCTGAAAATAACTGTAATACAAGAGGCAAAAGATCTCAATAATTTTTCACTTGAAGAAATTTTTGGTTCATTGATGACATATGAAATGACGCACAATGCACACGATGAATATGATGAACAAAACGAACATGAGAACAACCTTCCAAAGAATGGATTTGACACTTCGAACACTAGAATACCACTTAAGTGATAACTCAAGTGATGATGATGATGACTTTGAACTTCTCACTATAAAATTTAGAAATTTCATGAAACAAGAATTAAAGAATAAAAATAAACTTAAAAAGAATGCAACTACTTGCTATGAACGCAAGAAGAAAGAAGTACCTTGGGATGATGACATATGAAATGGCGCACAATGTACACGATGAATATGATGAACAAAACGAACATAAGAACAACCTTCCAAAGAATGGATTTGACACTTCGAACACTAGAAAACCACTTGATTGATAACTCAAGTAATGATGATGATGACTTTGAACTTCTCACTATAAAATTTAGAAATTTCATGAAACAAGAATTAAAGAATAAAAATAAACTTAAAAAGAACGCAACTACTTGCTATGAACGCAAGAAGAAAGAAGTACCTTGGGATGATGACATATGAAATAGCGCACAATGCACACGATGAATATGATGAACAAAACGAACATGAGAACAACCTTCCAAAGAATGGATTTGACACTTCAAACACTAGAAAACCACTTGAGTGATAACTTAAGTGATGATGATGATGACTTTGAACTTCTCACTATAAAATTTAGAAATTTCATGAAACAAGAATTAAAGAATAAAAATAAACTTATAAAGAATGCAACTACTTGCTATGAAAGTAAGAAGAAAGAAGCACCTTGGGATGAATCGAGCTCATCCGATGACGAAAAGCAAACCGATGAAGACAAAATGATGAACTTCACTTAAAAATTATACCATGCTTCTTTTTCTAGCTATTTTGAAAAAATAATCATGACAATTGCATGCTTTATGAAAATATAACAAAATAATATTTGTGTTAGGATCAAGAGCACTAAGAGGGGGGGGGGGGGGGGGGTGAATTAGTGCAGCGGATTAAAACGTTGGTTTTTGAAATCGTTGGCACGATAAAAAAAAAACTGAACTTGAAAAGTTTAACTTAGATGCGTGTTCGTAAAGAAGTGCAGCAAGATTATAAAGTACGTAAGAAAGTTTGCAGTAAGATAAATTGCGATAAGTAAACGCAAACCAGAGATTACTCCAATTTTAGAGTGGTTCGGTCAAATGACCTACATCCACTTGCGAGGCCCCTCTTCGATGAGGCTCCCACCTTCCACTAGCAAATCTCTTGAAAGGGAAGGGTAAATACCCCTCTTACAACTCTTTACAAGCGGTTCACTCTCTTACAAATTTTCGAGAAGGAAGGAGGTGAACACTAGCAAATTGAAAACAAGACTTGCTAAGACTTTTCTAAGACCTTTCTCTCAATCAATTGCTGCTCAAAAAGTTGTATTCTCAGCTGAGACTTGAGGGGTATTTATAGGCCTCAAGAGGATTCAAATTTGGGCTCCAAAAAATTTGAATTCTCTTATGTTCCCGATGCTGGCGGTGCCACCGCCCAGCCAAGCGATGCCACAGCCCAGCGCTCGGGTGCTGGGCGGTGCAACCGCCTAGCCCAGGCGGTGTCACCGCCCAGTTCTCGGGTGCTGGACGATGCAACCACCCAGTCTAGAGGTTCCATCGCCAGACCCTTCGGTTTACTGGTTGGGCTTTAAATTTAGCCCAAACCAAATCTAATTTTGGGCCCAATTGGCCCCTAACCCGGATATAGGATTATCTCTTAATCCTAATCCCAATTACAAGTGAACTACATAACTTAAAAACATCATAAGCATGTTTTCAACCGCGAACGTCGAATCTTGTTCCGGCGAGCTTTCCGAAGAACTTCTTTCGACGGACTTCCAGCAAGCTCCCAATCTTGTGATGACTTTAACGAGTAGCCGAGCCTTCTCGGTGATCTCCGCGAACCTCCGACGATTTCTTCGGCGAACTTCCGAAAATTCTGACACGTTCCTGATTTCTTCTCGGTTGGTTCCGGCAGCATCTCCGATGATTCTTCGGTCTCTTAAACGTCCATCGAACTCGACTCCGGTATCCTTGCTTTATGTTTTCTAGTTATCGTAGTTAATCCTGCACACTTAACTCAATAATATGAATTAGATCAATTAACCTACCAATTGATTATATCATCAAAATCCGAGATTCAACAACTTGTACACCTAGTAAGATTAATCTTATGTTTAAGAAGCAATAATGTGTATCATGTTGAGTTCCGTATTACTTTTCGATTTTGATTGAAGATGCCTTACGTTCAATGAAATCATGCTTGATGTTTTAATGAAAATGCTAAGAGGTTTGATATCATGCTTAATGAGTTTATCTTTCGAAATTATGTATGATGATTTTTGTGATTTATGGATTATCGATCTTTACTGTATTTAAAGTTCTTTTTCGGTTTTAAACGTTGATGCATATTTTTATTTGGCATAAATGAAAAGGACATGCTTCTATGAAATAAATCACATGAATTGAAACAACTAAAAAGAGAAAATTATTTTTCTTGAAAATTTTTTTTATCTTATCGATTTTTCACTAAGAGATTGATAAAGTATTTATGTCATTTTGAATCTCTTAAAAGTAATTTTGATGATTTGTTGATTTGAATTTGGATGAGTTTCATCTAACCATGATGTTTATCTTGATTTCTCGACATTTATAACTTAAGATTTACCCTATATGAATTGAGATCTTTTATCCTCGATGTTTCGTTTTACTATTACTATCCAAATGAATCATAATTTTTCAAAACTATAATATTTATGATTCATATTGAATTGAGAGATATTATACATGAATCGAGATCCTTTATGTGTTCTCTCATGACACCTTTTGCTATAGGAATATCTTTATCGATATCATGATCTTGAATTCTCGATATTGATACTTGAAATTTTTCTATGAATCAAGATCTTGTTTTTGAACTTCCATATTTCTTTTTTATTATTTACTAAAAGGGAGATTTGTCAAGATAAATCATATCATTTAGTATTCATGGCTTAATCCTTCGTGATCTTTGATATTTTATCTTTCATGATATGATTTTTATGTATAATTTCTTGCATTCATGAAGTGTTTATCTCATCACCCAACTAATTTTTCTTGATATTCTTCATATAATAATATGAAATTATGCATGAAATACTCATAATATTATGTTGATACATACAAATGAGAAGTTATGATCATGCATAGTAGGATGTAATATAATTTGACATTTAGATACCATCATGATTTGAAATACTTATGATTTGGAATGATACATGCAATACTATGATTTTTTATGAAATGATGTGAAAGTCAATAATTATCATTTTCTGATACCATATTGCAATTAAGAATAATACTTTATCTTTGTCATGATTTAGAAATTTATGTAAAAGGAAAAGAATTATAAAATTATATTCTTCCCTTCTTTTTGACAATGACAAAGGGGGAGAAAAGTTGCTAGTTTGCACATCAGAAAGAGAAGCAAAATGCTTGCTAATCTCAAAAGATGCAAAACTTTGCCAACTTTCAAATGTTGTAAAATTCACTAGTATGCATGATGTAGAACTTGCTATCTTGAACATCACCAAGAATTGCTATTTTGCCTATCTCAAGAAGCAAAACTTTCAACTTGCACATTACCAAAGAAAGCAAGAATTGCTAGCTTACACACTTCAACAAGAGGCAAAAATGCTATCTTGTATTCTTTTTCCAAAACTTGCTAGCTTAAACATTGCAAAGAAAAGCAAACATGTTAAACTCTGCACATCTCTAAAACATGCTAACTTGCATGATGATAAAACTTGAGATTATGTTTTTTATTAAATGATTTAAAATTATATATAAAAACTTGCTAGTTGCACTTCTCCTTTTTGTTGATGACAAAGGGGGAGAAGTTACAATGACAATCACGCATGGAAAGATGTATTGAATGATTTGATTATGCATGATTTTATGATGACATGTTATAATTATTAATGATTAAATTTGCTTTAACTTGAATTCAATTTGAATTCAAGTTACATCTCACATATGCCATATTGATAGGGGGAGTTAAGGTTAACTTCGTCATCAATTGATTGTCATCATCAAAAAGGGGGAGATTGTTGAATCTCGGATTTTGATGATGAAACCAATTGATAATGTTTATGATTTGATCTGTGTTTTGAGTGACGTAGTAAGCTTCAATCTGGAAGAGACAATTAAAGCATGAAGAATCATGTTGGGCTGGAGAAAAACATGTCAGAAGATTGGACGTCGAGCTGAAGGATCGGTCGACGTATCGATAGAAGGCTTTGGGCCATCGGTCGACGTAATCTTGTGAGAACTCCTCTCAAAAGCTCTAAGTGTTAGTATAGTTTAAGAGAGGAGTAAGTGTGGGTGTAAAGATTCTCTCCTGAGCTTGCAAAAGGATAATAAAGTTGTAAAAAGGTGGTTGGTCTTCGCCTATTGAAGGAAGACCGATAGTAGATGCTAGTGGCTTCAATGGAGGAGGAATCGGGAGTGGATGTAGGTCACGATGACTAAACCACTATAAACTCGGTTTGCATTTCTATTTTGCTATTTACTTTAATTATAAATTGCCATACTTTCTCATTACTTTAGCTGCACACTCTTATGAACGTGTTTTAAGTTAACATCTTTCCGAGATTGATTTTAATTAAACAAAAGATTTTCGAACCGACGTGATTTTATCTACTATACTAATTCACCCCCCCCGTTTAGTGTCGACTCGTTCCTAACACCAGGTTCTTCTAGTCGTTGGTCGAACGACGAATGACAATCATTCCTGAGATGCTCCAACATGCAAACCAGTACGTTATCGTTGAGGCCCTAGTTGCAGGGAAACGCAAAGAACATAAGAGACCTCATACAGAGCAATCCCAAGGGCAGCCCTTGGGTCCACTAAGAAGGAAGCTCGATCGGTCCGAACTGCCACTACCGAGGCCACCTCCTCGCCCCCTGGGCTCGTCCAGAATGGAGATCTTCCTACAAATCAAAGAGAAGGGGCTTTTAAGGGCGCCCAACTCATCGAAGACTCCATGTAAGCTCAGAGATCGCTCCAAGTATTGCAAATTCCACTGCGACTACGACCACGATACTAAGGAGTGTCATGACCTAAAGAATCAAATTGAGGAGCTCATTCATAGAGGGCACCTTGGGCGTTACATCCAGAAGCAACGAAAACCTTCCCCACACTTCCAAGGCCCCGTTGAAAAACAATTGCCTACAATCGTTCCATGTATCATAGCATTGATAAGTGTCTTATTGAGGTTATTTACGGTGCTAATCCTACTTGTCCTTTAGACTTAGTTCTTTATTCAACTTTTAACTAAACAATTTAGTGAAAATGTTGATGAGAGAGTTAAACAGATAAAGAAGTTACGTGAGAGTATTCAAGCAACCATTGAGAAGCAAAAATGAGTGATACATGTCAACGGCTAACAAACTCAAAAAGCATGTAGAGTTTAATGAGAGTGATTTGGTTTGGATTTATCTAAGAAATGAGAAGTTTTTAGTAGGTAAATTTAGAAAATTGAAACTAAAAGTTGATAGTTCATTCAAGATACTTAAGAGAATTGACAAGAATGCTTATAAGATCGAGCTTCCTGAAAATTATAGAGTGTTCCCAACATTCAATGTGGCTAATTTAAGTCCTTCTCATGTTGATGGAACAAATAAGGGCTTAAGGACATATCTTTTTCAACCAATGAAGTTTGACATAGGAGTGCCTAATTTCTTACTATAGCCTATAAGCCAAATGAGTTGTAAGCCTATTTTCTAAACTTGCAAATGGTCAAACTGGATTGAATTGCCCAAATTAAGGAGTGCTTATATAAATAAAAATAAGTTCAAACTCTTAACTTTTCAACTGGTGGGCAGATTCAAAGGGACATTTAATTCATTTTTTTTTCATGATCAAGGAATATATTAAAGGGTTTAGTTATTAGTTACAAAATAATAAATTTCATAGCTTCCTATGCATGAAGAGTTATTTTATGCATTATTTTGATGTTCTAGAGTTAGAAACCACTTAGAATCTAATTTTATATATATATATATATATATATATATATATTATAAAATGATAGGTTTCGCCTAAATAAAAAAGTCGTGAGTTTTGTCTCTATATTTCTTAGATATTTTTTTGAGTGGTGAGTTTTTTTTTTAAGTCATGCATCCTTGTTTAATTATCCTTTTAAGGGTGGTGAGTTTTTGTATCGATTTTAAACTTTATCTCTTTTCCAAAAGTATTTTTGGTAAATATAATTATCAATCTTTCAAATTTCATTTCTACAATGATTTTCACACCTAATGCCTAACCTATGTTATTAGTTTGTTGATTGCAGGAGACTTTTCTAAAAACCTGTGTTATTAGACTTATATATATATATATATATATATATATATATATATATATATATATATATATATATATATATATATATATATATATATATATATATATATAATTCAATGTATACAGGATTTGATTTGAAGAAAGAAGATCAATTAACATACATCTGCAATTAACATTTCAACAATACAATCAAAATAGGCTAAAGAAATGAGGTGTGAGATATCTTGATGCAATTTTGGTGAATAAAAACAAAGGCAAAACTAGAGAGATGCATGTGCTCACACAATATATTTATGAAGTATCATTTCTTGAGCCTGCAAAATGTATTCCAAGTTTATTGTGCAATTATCAGATTAATGCATCCCGACCCAAACAAATGCCATGTTCTTGTCGCCAACACTATATCAATACTGATTCAGTTCATTGAATCATAAAAGATTCATCACGATCACAACAATGATGTGTTAAAAACCTGATTTCATGGATGGAGTTTTTCTGAAAGTTTCGTAAGACTTGATATCTCATTAGTCTTTATTTATCGAGTGAATTATTCTAAAATCTAATCAAGTATTATCGTGTCACTACAATCCACTTTAATTAATTAATATAGAAATTTAAATTTTTTTTTTTTAGAGAAGTCGACTTAGATGATTTATTGTGTGTGTCACAATTTGTAACAATATATTTCTTATCACTTAATATTTTATAAATTTAAAATTATTCATATATCTATAGAGAAGGAAATAGAAATTTTGCAAGTAACTCTACCTATTGAGCTTTTGCAGACTCGGATGAGAGTGAAAATTTCTGTAATCATTACATAAAATTATATATATATATATATATATATATATATTACGGAAGTAATAATGCTAAATTACTCCAACCATTAAAAGCCCATGGAAGCCCATGACAACCCAATATATGCGAGTCCGAACTAACCGTAGTGGTGGGAGCGAGAGAGAGCGAGAGTGACTGAGCGGATGGATGCTGTTGGTGTGCTTGCAATATGCCCCTGCGTTCTATCCGAAACCCCTCTATCCCGGGGGAAGAATGGAGCCGCTGCCGCCCATGGCCGAGCCCACAGCCTCTCTTTCCGATCATATCGCCATCTTGCCGCCTTCCAACCCTCTCCCTTCCTCGCCCTTTCCTCCTCTTGCCGTCACGCAGGCACAGTTCGCGCTCGGAGGACCAAAACTCGCATATTCCTGCCACACCTTGTCGCTGCCATGGTTTGAGCTCTCCTTCCCTCTCATGCCCATCCAGGAGTAATCAAAATCTTGTCTTTCAAGCGTAGTCGTTCTTGATTTCGTGTTCGAAGTCAGGAAGGGACATAAAGCATGCCTTTCGACTGCTCTTTTCTCCTTTTTTGGGTGCAGGAAGGGGTTGAGGAGACTTACATCATGATAAAGCCCGATGGTGTACAACGTGGGCTGGTAAGACTTTTTTATGCTTTTCCTTCTCCATACTTTATGCTTCCTTTCTGCTTGATATGTTCTATTTCTTGTTTGGTTCATGGTTGTTTTGGTAAATGGCAAAGGTTGGGGAAATCATTTCCCGCTTTGAGAAGAAGGGATTTTTGCTCAAAGGTTTGAAGCTTTTCCAGTGTCCAAAAGAGTTAGCTGAGGTTCGCTTTCTGGCTTGCTTTCAGCTTCATGATTTGCATTTGTCTGGTTTATTTTTCTATTTCATGTTACTGTTGGAAAAAATTACCATGCACAGGGTGAACTATGATATTATTTGTTCAATAAGGATAGAATGTTATTTTTTTAAAATTATGTCAGATTACTGACTATAATCTAGACATTTTTAAATTATGTTATTTTCTGTGGAAGTAATCTAGACATTTTTTCTTAACCTAAGCCACTAATTACTTCATAAATCCAATCAGTATGTTTGTAAATACTAGATAAGCAACAACTTACTTTGAACTATTTTCTTAAGCTATTCCAATAAATAATTTATCAAATATGTTATCATAATATTTGCTATTTGTTTATGTTTTTCTTTTCAAGATTTTGCACATTTTCACCATTTTATGTTGCTAGTATGATTGTATATCTTACTGTTATACTTTGATCTTATGGCATTAACCTCACTAGTGACACATGTTATCATATTGATCAGAGCTAATCTGCAAAATGTTTATGCACATAAAACCATCACTCTTTTATTACTCAAAATTAGTAAGAGAATTGAAGAAATGTGCACAGCTTGGCACAAATACATCCTGTATTGCGTGCTAATACAAAGAGTCTTACGATTTGATAGCATAGCTAAGAGGGTGATAATGATTAAGCAAATTGTGATAGTAAATCCACTTGCTGAAATGTTCCTTACTGGGAACCTAGATGAGGAGTAGCATTTGTCATTGAAAAAGAACAAGAGATATAAGGAAAGAAATTACTACTAATCTTCTTAGCTCCACAAAATCCTACGGAAGGTGGACTCTTGAACTCTCAAATATGTGATTTTTAATTGGTAAACAATATGCTGTAACAATGTTGGGGCTTTTAGAAAACAGCTGCACTCAATAAGTATTCAGAAGAGTAGTTAGAATATCTAGGAAATTAAGGATAATCTCTTTCCCGAAATAAAAAATAGAAATTAATTCCTACTGTTGTTTTTACTAAGGACCAAGTAGCTCTTCACTATTCTCTTTAGATAGGAGTCAGTGGATGCCATTCAGGCCATCATCTTGCTCAGTCATGGTCTTGCAGGGCATGTGTTTTGGTTTGGTGACTGATGTGATCTTAATTTTTTCATCGTCCATATGGCTTTGTGTGATGTTGAATGTCCAAATGAATGTTGATGTGACAAATTCTAGATGATTTCATCTTGTTGCATTCGACACTGAATTAATGATAATGAACCATTGATCATCTGGTCAAATCATCAAAGAATTATCACAGTATGTAAATTATCTCCCTGGAAAGGACTAATATGGATATCTGTAAGTGCAACCCTTTGTATAGTGATCATTGAATTAGTCCCAAAAAGGAATTTTCAGCATTGTATAAATTAGCGAAACAGGGTTTTATAAGGTGTTGGGATGCTCACAAATGTGAAATAATTAAAGTTACATGTTTTTTCCTGTAGTTGATAGGTAGCTGTTCTTTTTTCTCCAAAAAAGAATGCAAAATAGAAAAATAAAAATAAAAGTTATTTGTGATTATGATTTGTGGATTGTTCCTTTCCATAGGCATGCAAATAAAGAGATATTTAGAAGCAGAAGCTTTTTTAATCAAAATAAAATAACTGATGAACTTATGACTTATTTGATTAACTAAGTGCTCTAGAAAGCATTTATACTATATTGGCTGAAGCAAAGCACTCCTGTGTCAACCATCTCGATTGTGTCAATAAGGTGCTGGCATGGATTCGCATGCCCTAAAGGTATTATACAAAACCTAAGAAACTATAGTTAGCTTGTGTTGTCACACCTCCTTTTAGCATGAAGGTATATTAGAAAAAAGGAGCTTTCATAAGGCATTTATGGTTCACACTAAATACTAATTAATTAAAGGCACTACATCACCTATTCCACTCACCAAAATACCAAAAAATACATTAAATAGAATGCATATGTTGAAAGCAACATATTCTAAAAATGAGATAAAAACACAAAAACAAGTAGGTAAAGTATGCTATGGTTGAATAAAAAATTGTATTCAAGTATGGTGAACTTATGCATTCTTGTTTAGTAACTTGTAATACAAAGTAACTAAAGTCTAAGAAACTAATGTATTGTTAAATATAGGTATGATAGCATGATAACAATCATATGGTACAAATAATTGATTCTACATATGATATTTGACCAACAAGTTGTTATTAGCTTTTTCTTGACCTCTTTTCCTTCTGGGGCATTTGTTCTCACACAAAACTATTTTAACAAATTATGACATAGAATGTTAACATAATGATAGTTTCAAGTTAGCAAAGCAACTAGAGAGATCATTAGAGGGGCATCTGAGATAATGTAAGAGTTAAGTAGATGATTATGACAAATGTGATGAATATTTGTAAAATTATGTTGAAAAAGAGGTACAACACTTGGATTTTTTAACAAAGATTCATGTACCTGCGATTTTCTCAGAGTGTGAGTTACGTATCGAACCGTGGCAATTCATACCATACCCCAATACAAAGTCAGTTCTAATATCACAAACTAAGTCGGCTCCCTAGTGTTAGAGCCAAGAATATTGGGAAATGATGTCAATTGTCATGCAATTATACAAATTAACTCGTACATCGAGAAAATCACACCATGAAACTTCTATTCAAGAATCTAATTATAAAGAGCTATACATTTTTTATTCAATATAATTTCACAAATATTCATCACATTTATTGTAACAAATAATCAGCATAGCTCTCACATCATCTTGAACACCTCCAATAGTCACTTCAGATCTTTTGTCAAGTTGAAACTATTACCATGCTAACAGTCTACACTCCACCAGAATTCATGAAGGTGGTTTTGGATAAGCAGGAATGTTTGATAGGGAAACAAACAAAGTATGGAAAAGCTAATAACAACATATTGGTTAAATATCATATGTAGAATCAGCTGTGCAAATGAATTATCAAGGATAGTGTGCAGATGATAAGAATGTATGCAGTATGCATGTATGTAATATTATTCATAAATACAATCAGTCATACATATGCATCTCATCAAGCATTGACATACAAATGAGACGTCTGATGGTTACTTCTTCCAGAACAACTGATGTAGAAAAACCATATAATATGTCTCATGATTGTCGCTTGCGTTAATACAATATAATATACAAAATCCAATTATGCATTCACATCATCATCAACAATATCCCGATGTAGTCGAACACTTGATAGTGCACTCTCAAATAGTTGATAGAGCATGACTCTAATGGGATGAGTTCTTTATCTCCCAACAGCTGATGGAGAGAACTCATATTACACTCCCATAACATTGATGGAGTGGTGCCCCTCATCCATCGTGTTAGGACATGTTCCTCCCAATGGTTAGTGGAGGAATTATCTAGCTATCATGTCTAGCAGCCCATTAGATCTCGAAGGGAATGATTTTACCATAATACTATACTAGCCTTTCTATGACAAGAGCCAAGAACAAGAACAGTACTCAGAAGTTATATCATTATTTATTATATCATTTTCATACTAACGCTCAATTCATGCTAGTGAATCATGCATAGTGAATAGTGTAGGGATTCAATCCAATAAGTACTATTCAATCCATTATGGGCTTGTACCTCCTGCCATATGGAGCAAAACCACATGGAGAGCACAAGCCTAAAATATGCATATGCAAGGTAACATCAAAATACATTAATAGATACTAAGAAAATATGATCATGCAAGATGAATAAATCGTTATATGTCAAAAAAGTGTCAAAAGTATCACAATGAATCGATGCATATTATCTGGCATGTCAGACAGCCCAATGACGACTCTATACCATGATGTGACCACAGTGCCTTTCACGGATAGTCCTTTCCCCTTTGAGGACTTACTAAACCAATATATTATCAAATCAATAAAACTCAATAGATCAATGAACATGGTCAATTAGCAATGCATGATTTATATTTGATCCAATTTGACAAAAACACTTTTTAGATAATCATTCATATTCGAAAGAAAAATTCGATGGGAATACTTATGGTGGTCATATCTCAATTTTCATATAATGCTTTAAGATTTTCTTGACCTTTCAATGGTTTGAGAGAGAGGTGCAGAATCTTTTGATGATCATTCATATTCAAAAGAATAATTTGATGGGAATACTTTTGGTGGTTAGATCTCCCAGGCGACAATACGGCAGGAGAGAGGGCAGAAGATGATGAGCATTATCTCTTCCCTATGTGCGCTTTGAGTATGTTACTCGTATGGAGCCACCGTCGTTGAGTCCATGACATAGCCAGTATCGGTATTCCGAGCCGTCCATGGTCTTGTGTCCAGTGTCCTATTCGTTCTCCTTGTTAATATCCTATCCACGTTCAGTTGATATCCTCTTTGCATATCATGATATGTATATTATGATATCATGTTTTTACCTTATGAAATACATTTAAGATTGATCTAAGAGAAGGCACGTGAAAAGGGCTAACCCTTTACACCTGACCAAGAAACCCATTGGCTGCATGTATTCTTGTAGGGTTTCATTGTTAAAGATCTTAGAATGGCTAGAGATTTTCCCATGTTTTTTTCCTTAGACATAGATGATAAAATTGTGTTTAAGTTAGAAATCTGGAAATCATTTAGTTAACCTTAGATAAAAGATCCGAGGATAACATGCGTTCTAGTAATTTTTTTTTAACTAAATCTTTGTCCATTTGGAATAGGATGCTTATTTCCTGCACTCTCTCTCTCTCTCTCTCTCTCTCTCTCTCTCTCTCTCTCTCTCTCTATTTTTCTCCCTTTCACTGTGGAAATATGAATGCATATATAACCACTTATATATATGAGTCTGTATGTCTGTGCAAACAGCCAAATGCATTACTAGCATTTGGAGCAACCAGAGGAGAATGATCTTGTTCCTTAATAACTTATGTCATTTTTTATGTTATTTTAATGAACAGGAGCATTATAAGGATCTTAAAGACAAATCTTTCTATCCTAAGCTGATTGATTATATCACTTCAGGCCCAGTTGTTTGTATGGTATGCTTTCTAACATTACGGACTATATAATTTTCAACAGGTAGATAATTGTTTTCAGTTCTTAATAAATTTCTTCTTTTCTTTTCTTTAGGCATGGGAGGGTGTTGGTGTTGTTGCATCATCTCGTAAACTTATAGGAGCAACAAATCCTCTTCAAGCTGAACCAGGAACCATACGAGGTGACCTGGCAGTTCAAACAGGAAGGTTGGCCACTTGATTTCTAACCTCTGAAAGTTTCAGATTTATTTGCAATTTGTTACGTTGTCTTTTGCATCACTACTAGGATTATTTGATTCCTTTGGCAGAAATGTTGTGCATGGAAGTGATAGCCCTGAGAATGGCCATCGTGAAATTGGTAAGTTATGCAACACCTTGTTAGCCATATAAATTTTACATGGAAACAGAATTTCTCCTTTTGTAGGAAAAACTATTTAGTTTCTATTTTCTGGCCTCTGGATTTGGGCTGGATAGGCAGAGTGGACTTTATCACTTAGACACAGAAATCATTTTATGTAACTTTAAAAACATTTCTCACTCTGGAACATCTAGATAACAATCTGGTGGCGGAAACATTTTTTTCCAGTCTAAACAAAATCTCTGACTAATTTTTTTGGATAATTAACCAAAGTTTTACTTTAATCAAGAACATCTTCTTGATTTAGTATCTTGGCCAAGCTTTCAAATCCCAATCACACCATCTAGTATGGTTAACAACTGGTTCCACAAGAGACTGGCAAAAAGGCTGGACGATTTCATTCAGTTCGGTCTGGGATAAACTGTACCATCCAGTAAGATCACTGTACCGAGCCTATTGGGTGGTAAAGAATGCAGTACAAAAGGGTCCTGGACAGTAGGTCTATCATCCAGTACTGTTAACCTTTTTTTTTTATTTTGGACAGCTGCAACAGCTGTCATTCATATCTTTTTTTCTCTCTTTTTCTCCATCTCACATCTCCCCGACGTTCTCTCTTTCCTTACTCCACATCCTCCTCATTGATGCTGCCGCGTTCTAATCATCGCTACATTGGTGCCTTCTCTCCACCATGTCATCACCATCGCAGCCATCACCTCCTATTGATACGCATTGCCACCTCTTCCATCTTTAGCTTCTAAGCATGGAAGCATACTGACACATGCTATGCCCAGCCATATCAATTAGCACAATAGAATATCAACACATGATACACCCAACTGTACCGGTATCTTACTGGTCCAAAACCTTGATTCTGACATTGACCTGGGTATCTTGGTTATTTGACTCAACTTGTAGAGTGTCCATTAACTTCATTAACTCTGCTAATTTGTTTCATAACTTGCATTGTATCGATATTGAGTCTAGACTTAAATCAAATTATTGCACACACATCGTGGCAGTTTTTTGGACTGTTTTGTTAATTGCTTGGTACTTGCATAGGGCCCGGTGGATTATGAGTAGCAACTTTTTGTTGTGTTATGGAGTTTGGAAATGTAGCAACATGCAAATTGCCACAATAAAAAAAAGGATATAGTTGCAATTGAACAATTTGGATTACTTAGCACAAGATTCCATGAATCCTTGAAAAGAGTGTATCATCTTTTGAGATGAGAATACAACAAGATGCATATAGCTGAGCAATTTGATGACAAGTGATGAAAACTTGGATACTGGATAGAATGATTCAATAACTAGTTGGTTTTGTTAATCAAGACTAATAAATGGGCCTGCATTTTGACTCCTTGATTTTAGTTGATATCCACACCAACAGTAATAGAGTGAGTTTAAACACCGCAATTGCTGATGCATCTGGATAGCAAAATTATGGTTATGTCGTTCACATTGATGATTGCATCTAATTCTTGTATCACGTGCTCTACAGATCTATGGTTTAAAGAAGGTGAATTATGTCACTGGGTACCAGCTCAAGCACCTTGGCTGAGGGAGTAAATTTCCGCCATTATTTCAAAAATTCTTATGATTGGCGGCTTACTTTGCTGCCATGATTTCCGAGTTCTCGTTATTCTGTTAATTGCGGCATGTGCCATTGGTGCCTTAACCTATCATTTTATTGGTTGAGAGATGTGATTTGTGGTCGCAGCATGAAAACATTTTGACATTTTTTTAAATTTCCATGTAATGCAAGCGTTGGCCTTTCGTCTATATTGGTTTGCGATCACCTTTTCTGCAACATTTATGATCTAATCTACATCTGGTTGGTTAGTCTCTCCGAGGAAGCCTTGTATTACTTAAGTTGTTGGTCATATCGATTCTTGCAAGCAATTGGCATCAGTACATCTCATCTCATGTGGGATTAATGCTTCAGAAAATGTGATTTTATGATATTGTTTGATGATGCCACGGTTAATATCAAGGTTTAACTAACATATGGTCACTTGATCAAATACTTTGGCTGTGTGTCTTCGGGTTCAATTCCAACAAGTCTTGAGTTGGAATGTTTTGTACATCCGTTATCCTTTCATCCTTTGGGGCAAGTTGTTTCTCCCAAGTGGGGTCTGATCTGAAGTGATACTTGAAGGAAAAATCTGATCCCTTAGAAAAATTATGCCACGACAAAATTGATACTTTGTCAAAGAACCAACAGTTTTTCCCTGTGAAAGATTTCAGAAAGCTTACAACTATTCCACAATAATGTGTTTTAATGGGTATCAATAATCATAATAAATTTGTACAAAGAAACATCAATTTAACATCACCCTCAAATGTGTTCAACCAAGTGCGATGTCCATTTGAAGCTTTAGCAGAGGATGTAAACAGCCTTGGTAGTGCCTTCGATAAGAACATCCATTTCGGAATGCATAGCTAATGAAGTCCTATTTTCGCAATATTCTTCTAAAAAAGCCATGTTTATTTGCTTTCAGATCCTCGGCTGCAATTTTACAAAGACCACCCTATTAAACCAGTAATTGGAAGAATCTCTTCGAGTCAAATTCAATACAAACAAAGACTACAAGCTTCGTTTTAGGTAGGGAAGTTTAGAAGAGTATGTGTTAGTTCTTCATAAAATCACCTTTGAGCCTTCCAGCTTTGTAAAGAACTTCTTCCGCAATTGGCCTCCACTGTTCAGCGCACGAGCAGTAGATTCTCATCCCCACACTAAGTCCTCTCAACAGCTGCATTGTCCGGAGAACAGAAAATAGTTCCTCCGGGAACCTCTATTGCAGATAGACAGGTCGTATTAGTAGTGTCATAAAAAGACAACTTGGAACAAGAAATTTCAGGCAGCACAGAAAGCTAACATCCTCTATCTGGCAAAAAAGACAACCTCCTAGACACTTCCAGTCAAAGTGGGCCCCGTATTAGAGATCCCTCAGAAAAACAAGGAAGGCCACTGCTGTCAAAGAATGCCAAGCAATCTAAACCTACAGCCCAGCCGGTTTGCTTGTAACTTCTTTAACAAGAAAAAAGCTTATAAAGGCATAAGTTGGCACTTGTGAGCATGCCAAATGTTTTAGTGGAAAAGATGAACACCATAGCATCCTCAATTGCATATATTTTGACAAATTTACTAAAATAATGTAATTTAATATGACTGTATGTCATTCCATCGGTCATCTTGTGGTTATAAGCATTTCATAATATGGGATTTAGCAAATATTTATGTTACAATGCACTTTAGACTTTTTATCCAAACTAAGATGCTGGTATGCATTTTTTTCTAATTTTTAATATTTTACCCTTTTGTCTGACTTGTGATTTTACATTTTAGATGTTATTTTCCCTCTAGTTTTTATCTATGATATATTGCTAGCCGTTCTTTATAGATTAAATTGTTTGTCATATCAGATACTGTATTATTTTATGGCTAAATTATCATTTTCATGCTTATACTATCAATAAAATTTTAAGTATTTTTTAAATCAGTTACAATTGTCTTAACATCATCTAACATAAATTGTCCCTAACAAGATGCTGAGTTGTTGTAATAGTCAGCATGGAAAAAATGCTTGTAGTAAAAACTAAGGATAGGCTCACAATTTAGTGTGCTCATTTGTCACTTGATTTGACAATTAAACTACCATGTTATCATTTTAATGCATGCAAGTATTTCATCATGCTGACTCTAACAAAACATTCTATCAATAATTATAAATGAGAAATGATGGTACCAACAAGTTTGCTTTCTAAATTGAAAGAAGTTGAAGTTAGGGATGAGCTTCAAGTTTGCTTATTGTTTAAGCCTTTAAGGACCATTTGATTAATTTAGCATACAGAAGTTTACACTACTCTGAGGATGCATGTATCTTGCAATTTTTTAAAGGTTTTAAACTTCATAATTTTTAAATTTTACACATGGATAACTTTACTCAATCTTTGCTCTAATTCTATTCTACCAATTTGTCTTTGTTATTATATCAAATTATCAATATGATTTATTACATGCATTTATACTAACTACAGTTAAATTACACAAATTTCAAAGTACCATTATATAACACAATGTAATATTTTTGAATTAAAAATAGTCATGCAAATACTTCTCAATTAGTATCCACTAAGCACTGTCCCCTGAATGCAAATCCTAGTTCTGTCCCTCTCAAAAACCATAATGGAATAATATAATTCCTAAAACAAAAATATAACAATGATCACACAAAATTGATGCAATCAAGTTGACTTATTCAGTGTTATCCTCAGTAAAAAAGGGTTCTAAAATGCATTATAGCTTATACTGGACACTAAAGGAGTTGCCAAATGCTCAATAACAAAACCAAGTAGGTCTAACTACAAATTACTTCAATCCTGAGTGAATAACAAATAACGGTTCTTTGATGACCACAATGTGCATAGATTCCTAATTGTCCACAAACTAAACAAGATGTAAGCAACAAAATGTTCAAAAACATAGTCAAGTTATATCGAACTCACATTTTATTGAAAATAATGCCTTATCTATACTCTCCTACTTGGCATCAACTGCAGGTAATATTTCAACTTATAAGTTCATAGGCTCTAAAGATATGCTGGCCTTTATTAACAAAGTTCTTTATTAACAACTTAACATTCTTTATATGTTATGGCACACGTACTATATCAATATATACCTATAGATCTCAATTGAACCAGTCAGCATGGACCGATAGGAAGTCTGACGGTTGCAGCCTTCTAGGCTTACTGTTCTGAACTTCCCAGAAGGTAAGACAACCAATACCAAGCTGCACCCTAATGGTATGCTACTGGCAGATATTTTAATAGCATTTGACATCAATTACTATATAAATATATATATATATATATATATATATATATATATATATATATATATATATATATATATATATATCTGTGAGAGAGAGAGAGAGAGAGAGAGAGCTTTAACTGGAAATACTCTATAAAAAAGAGCCATTATACTTAGCGCTTAAAGCAGAAATCCCTCGATCATATTCAGCTATCTGATATCCTGTCAATTACATTTGAAAATCAAATTATTAAGTGTTACCTATAGTTCCATAAACCATGCATGCATAGATGTCCATGATGTTGCATCTATGACCATGATCTACCATCAATAATTTTCTGGATAACATATCATAAGAGTTTTCCAGGTAGAATCTCCATATGTTATTTTGTATATTGCAGATGAGTTCCAAGCCATGATTATTTTATTAAGCTGACAGCTGAACTAATACTAGGTCCATGCTTTGCCACATGCGGACATTATAGTCATATTCTAAGCATTTGTATACACCTAGTGTGGATATTCCATTCGAATGTGAAGTCTCACATGTTCTAAGCTTTTTCTATTAAGTCGCACATGTGAAGCCTAGGCAGTATTGTTTGAAACATGCAAACATATGACTGACACAGTTGGTAACATGATGTCAAGGACCTGTACCTTCTTGGATCATGAAACATCAATAATATGGTGTTATATCTGCATCAGGTTTAAAACTTCAGTCTGAAATCAGTTTCAACACTTTGTTAGACCGGGAAAATACTTGTATGCTGGGTGTTATACTATCTTGTATCATCCAGTATCACTGAAAAGGCAAAAAAATATGAGAAGTGACCAACACCGAGCTATCTGGTCCAGTAACAGTATGTGGTTGGACAGTAAATAACCTTCTGTACATATTGATCTGACCAATTTTTGAAACCCTAATATTCATTTATGAGTAATGATGTTTACTGAATAAATACAAAATTAATTATCATGTTATATCCACAACAGGAGATAATAATAGATTAAGCACTTAACATGGAAATTATGAAGCCTGAAAGATCATCACGTATACTACTACTAAGGATAGTGTACCTGGACAGTGATTTTGTTCAAAGAAGAGTCTTCTGAAAATGGTGAAATCATAGTTACTCCAGGAGGGAATTTAGTGTCAAACATTTTTCGTGCTAGCGTCAACAGTTCCTGGTCACCATCTGCATGTGTGCTCAAGGTTTTGATACCAAGCTCCCTACATAATTTTGTCATTTGTTAAGATAAAAATTATATGCCAAAGTTGAAGAAAAACCAGATAATATCATTTCATGTCTATAAAACTTGATAGGTCAATATTCTGACTAGAACAGAGATAAGAACTCGCTTTATAACATATATTGATCCTTCACCAACCTAACCTACTGCTTGGTTTTCCTCTTAATTAAAGAGGCTTTGGTGTACATCTTTGTGAAGGTGGCCCAAGGACCTCACCCAGGTAAATTTTTAGGTGGGGATTAGACCATCAGTTATTATCAGCAGAAAAAAGAAGAGAAAAAGAAATTCATGTTGGTCCTTCCTAGAATAGCGTAATACTATCCAACTAAAAGGTGAGAAATTATATACTCGACACTCAGTTTAGCCATTAGAGGGTCACTATCAGCCATAGCAAGCACAAGTTTTGCATATCCAAGCCTCAAACTGTCCGGAAGATCTTTCACTTGGCCGTAATCAAGTAAGGCAACCTGACACAAAAAGGAAAAAAAGAATATATAAGTTTAACGAACCTCGAAATTTAGATATTTGCAAGGAAATTTTCCTTGTTATGAATCACAACTGCAAGTGCGAACAAGAAAGAAATTTAGAACTGTTAGATACAAAATCATAAACAAATTGCCTCTGAGCCCTTGCAGATAAGTATGTTTCCTGGATGTGGATCTGCGTGAAAAAAGCCATTCTTTAATATCATTTGACCATATGCAAGTGTCAAACTTTTCAAGATTTTCCTGCATTAACACAAAAATTTCACTAGGAACTAAGATATCTTCCTTACCAAAAGCATCTGTTATCTACACTTTAAATACTGAATTTTTTTTAAATGTTTTATTTAATGACAAAAAGAAAACTTCAGCAAGACAAATGCAATCAGCCAATTTGAAGGAGATTAACATAATCCATGTAGTTTAAATTTAAACCATGCAGCAAGGTATTTATGCAGCATAGAAACCATCAAAGATTTTGTTTTTTCACCAAAACATATATAAAATACTCAGCTTTCGAATTTCGAACTCCACAAGAAGCATTGTCATCAATCATGTACCTATATACCAAACATAGTTGTTTTTGCACTGAAAATAATTGACTAAATGAAGAAATTTAACAAATTATCCAAAAATCATATAAAATTGACTTGAGGCTATGTTTGAATCCATAATTTGAGGACCAGTGGGATTTAATTTTGATAAGAATCTAATAATTATGGATTCATAGGACAAGCGGAGAAAGAAGACGCATAGGAGGAAAGAGAGAATAAAGGTGACAGTTGGGCTGATAACAACAAGGGTGTTGAATCCCAAGGTTTTGAATACCGGTCCGTAGAGCTCGGTACGATACGTATCGGGATGTACCATCGGTATACCTTAGCGTACCGACGGTACATCCTAAAACCTTAAAAATACCTCTACCTACCACACTGCCTCAGTAACAGTCAAAATCCGGAGTAGTATCAATCGGTACGCCTCAGTACTAGTCAGTACACCTCAGTACCGGTCAAAACACTAGCACCACTCAGTAGAGGGCGGTTCGCATACTGATATCCTCTCGGACCGGTACGTACTGCCCATACCAGGCGGTACGCATCAAAATTGAGAACCTTGTTGAATCCTTTGATGATTGGCTGATAACGGCGAGGTTGTTGAATCCTTTGGTGATGAAATCACTTTGATTATGAAATTAATTGATGAATTTGATGAACTAATGCATTATTGAGACAAGTAAGAAATACTTCGACTAAGGATTCAGCCCATTGAAAGATGGAATGTCCAATCAGAGAATCGATCATCATGCCAAAAGATCATCGAGGCAAGGAATGAAACGTTGAGCCTGATGATTGATCGATGTGACGAAAATTGGACATCATGCCAGAGGTGTCAGAAATTGAACATTATGTCGGAGGATAAGATGATGTGCCGGAAGTTTCAATAATGTGCCGAAAGATTTGATGACATACTAGAAGTTGTAAAAATATGTTGAAAGTTGCGACAACATGCCAGAAGCTTCAACAATGTGTCAGATAAGCCATTAATGATTAGGACAAATAAGGCTGGTAATTCGGTTGGTTTGGAGCCCATCCATTGAAGCAAGCATTGAGCTTGAAGTTTGGTTGGACTTGAGCCCTTACTAGGTCAAACACACAACCGTACACTGCCCAAGAGTGATAGTACCACCAACACAAGAGATAGTACTGCTTGAGTCAACTGACAAGAATTGTTGGTGCTTTGTTAAATATTATGGTGGTAGTCCTACCTACAATGGTGGTACCATCCAGTGTTGACTTTTGTGGCATGCCAAAAGTTGTGATGGTAGTACCGCTCAAAGTCATTGTTAGTACCGACCATACCCTGAAATCACGAGAATTTAAACTTTTTGGTTCCACTTTTTAGGGCTTTTAGGAGCTATAAATACTCAGGTTGACTGATAGAGCATTTATTCCTTGAGTTTGCAAGTGTTGAAGCTCTCTCTTTGAGTCTTGTTTCAGTCTCCTCCACCTTCTTGAGTTGAGTTATGATTCTAAGTGGTGGGAGGTGAGAGTTCTTTGTAACAGAATTGAGTGTGGTTCTCTCCTAAAGCCTAAAAAACAAGAAGGTTGTAAAACATAGCTAATATTCATCCTTTGAAAAGAATATTGTTCGTGGAAGCTGATAACCTTGAGGATTAAAAAACTGGGTGTGGACATAGGTCGTGAAGACCATTCCACTATAAATCAGTGTGTCATTCTATCTCTTACTTGTGCCTCCATGATTGCATACTTAAATTGTTATCATGTATATTTCTCACTTGTGCTTAAATACTAGGCTAATTTTGTTTTTGATACATGTTTTCTCGATTGAAATTCGAAGACAATTTTAAATTTATATAAGTGCTAATTCACCCCTTTTAGTGTCATTAAGATCCTAACAATTGAAGATTAACACCCAAGAAAGAAACAATGACATTCTCAAACAATTAAGATGTGACTCCATCATATAACCACCTATGTTTACGAGACGAATTACATATTGAAAAACTAAAATAAGGATTTTCTTACTTAAATGGATTATGATTTATTAAATGTTTTCAAACTTGATTTTAAAAAATCACTAAACCAATGGATGAATGAAATGACTTTGGAAAATAAATATTTTCTTTAAATGCTAAAACTATAAATGTTTTATTTTATGTTTAGAAAAAAATAGATTTAATCGAGTTTCTACTTGTGATATTTATATTTGACACTTTAAATCAAAAATGAAAGAATAAATAAAGTAAAAGAATCTAAGATTAATCTTTTAATTCATAATTATAAATAATTTAAAATGAATCCAAGTGAATCTATTAGTGACATGTACACCTGTTTTACAATTATTATCAATAAATTGAAAGCACTTAGCAAAAGCTATATAAACCATGAATTGGTGAGTAAGATTTTAATGTCTTTTCCTAAGAGTTAAGATCCAAAGGTAACAACGATCCTAGAAAGTAAAGATTTGAATAATGTTCCTCTTAAAGAACTCATATGATATCTCATGAAATATGAAATAACTTGAAAGTTCATGATGAAAAAGAAAACCTACCAAGAAAATGGACATTACCCTAAATCCAAAGAAGATTATCTAAAATCCAAAAAAGGTGACTCAAGTAAAAGCTCGAATGATGACGATAAAGACATCACACTTCTCACAAAAAGATTCAAGAAGTTTATAAAGAAAACAAGACAAATCAAACAAGAAAGGATCGTAAGACCAAAGAAGATTATCTAAAATCCAAATAAGGTGACTCAAGTAAAAGCTCGAGTGATGATGATAAAGACATCATACTTCTCACAAAAAGATTCAAGAAGTTTATGAAGAAAACAAGATAAATCAAACAAGAAAGGATTACAAGACTAAAATCGAGCCTAAGAAATATGTAATCATATGCTACAAGTGTAAGAAGCAAGGATACTCCAAGAATGAGTGTCCACAATTGAAGGTCATCATCCCTAAAAAAAGAAAGTTTTAAAGTAACATAGGATGAATTAAGTGAATCGAAGATGAAAGAGCAAGCCACTGAAGTAGTGGCAAATTATGCCCATATGACTTTCAACAATGAGATATTTAACTCTCTTGAAACATCTTTATCACATAAGAATTAAAACATTCTATGAATTACATGATGGACTTAAAAAGATTGGTCAAAAATATAATTCATTGGAAATGAACACTAATGAGTTTGATACATTGAAAAATGCTCAGAAGAAATGTATGTCACCATCTTGTATGTTTGAAAAATACAAAAAAAGAATAAATAAAAAACTATAAAATTACTTGAAAGACTTCACTTGATAGTGATGATGTAATAGAATCACTAAAAAAGGAAAACATGCTTTTATGACATATCTTAGAAAAATTTAAAGTAAAAAATAAGTTTCTTGATATTATTCTTGCTAAAGAAGGTTATGTATTTTCTAAGATATTAGCACTACAAATAGTAACATTCATCGTAAGCTAAGCCAACCAAATTTGTCAAAGGACTCACATTGCATGACCATAAATCTAAAATTAAATGTAATTTTTGTAAAAAATTTGACCATCATGCTTACACATGCTCCCTTAGTAAGAATGACCATTATAAATTAATTTGGGTATAAAAAAAGAACCATAAATAATTTAAACCTAAAAGGAAGCAAAGATAATGCTAAACATGAAAGACCAAAAGTTAAATAGATACCTAAACCAACAATCTTTCTTGTACATATGTCTGTAAACAAAAGCTAGAGTAAAAGATAGTAGATGCTTAAGGCATACAATCAAAGATACTGTATTTTTTCAAAGCTCACTATCCAAGATGAAAATTATGCCACACAATAATAAAAGAAAGATTATCAGTTCCCATACCCCTCAACCAATGTGAGACTAAATGGCCTTATTAGTGCTCCCTCCCATAGGGGAGCTAAGGGCTCATAGCCAAGGAGCACGGCTCGGAAGCGAGTTTGCTCGACCGAGGTGCAGGCCTTGAGCCCTCCTTCTAGTGCCAATCTGATAAGGGACAATTTGGTTGGCTGACCATTGGTGCGGCCCGTAGGCTCGTGAGGAATTGTCTGCTTTGGGCAATGGGCGTACTCGCACGGTTTTGTCCTTTTCGGAGCATGTGAGCTCCAAAAGACGCCTCTAAGAGTAAGGGAGACCTGACGGACTTATGAGCCCTTGGTTCCCAATTTGATAAGGGACAATTTGGTCGATCGACCATTGGTGCGGCCTGTAGGCTCACGAAGAATTGTCCACTTTGGGCGATCGGCGTACCTGCACGGTTTTGTCTTTTCGGAGCATGTGAGCTCCGAAAGGCGCCTCTGAGGGTAAGGGAGACCTGGCGGACTTATGAGCCCTTGGTTCTCATACTCCTCAACCAATGTGGGACTAAATGGCCTTATCAGTGCTCCTTCCCGTAGAGGAGCTAAGGGCTCATAGCCAAGGTGCACGGTTCGGGAGCGAGTTTGCTCGACCGAGGTGCAGGCCTCGGGTCCTCCTTCTAGCGCCAATCTGATAAGGGACAATTTGGTCGGTCAGCCATTGGTGCGGCCCGTAGGCTTGCGAGGAATTGTCCGCTTTGGGCGATGGACGTACCCACACGGTTTTGTCCTTTTGGAGCATGTGAGCTCCAAAAGACGCCTCTGAGGGTAATGGAGACCTAGCGGACTTATGAGCCCTTGGTTCTCATACTACTCAACCAATGTGAGACCAAATGGCCTTATCAGTGCTCCCTCCCATAGGGGAGCCAAGGGCTTATAGCCAAGGTGCATGGCTCGGGAGCGAGTTTTCTCGGCCGAGGTGTAGGCCTCAGACCCTCCTTCTAGCACCAATCTAATAAGGGACAATTTGGTCGGTCGGCCATTGGTGCGGCCCGTAAGTTCACGAGGAATTATCCGCTTTAGGCGATGGGTGTACCCGTACAGTTTTGTCCTTTCGAAGCATGTGAGCTCCAAAAGGCGCCTTTGAGGGTAAGGGAGACTTGGCGGACTTATGAGCCCTTGGTTCCCATACTCCTCAACCAATGTGGGACTAAATGGCCTTATTAACTATACAAAATAATCTTTATTTATTAGTTTAATAATATTATATATTTTAATATTTTAATATTTTAAAGTGCGTTGCTTCGCTCGAGCGAGTGCCTGAGCGCCTTGGGCATTTTGGAACCTTGGCGCCTTTTGGCACCTAGCGCTTTTTAAATCACTAAAGAGGAAGGAACAAATGTCTAGAAAGAAAGATAGCTATGGAGGAGGAGGAAAAAGGAAGAAGGTGAAGAAAGAAGAGGAGGCGGTGGAGGTAGAGGAAGAGGAAGCGATGGAGCAGGAGGAAGAGGAGGAGACGAAGAGAAGAGGAAGCATACCTGCAGTCAACAGCACATAGTGGGTGACGAAGGTAGGCCGCAGTGGATGGCATTCCACACTTCTTGTGTTCATAGAAGAGGCCTCGACTTGCGTTTGCGAGCCCTAATTGATGGGTAAACCTTTTTTTTTAATGGGTCAGACAAGGCTACTCGAAACAAGGATCATCTACATCTCGATTAACACTCAAACCGATGCACCACCCATTTTGTACCGATCCAAACAAAACATCATTCCATGGTACAATCACTAATTAGTTTTATCCTCATTATATTACCCTTTAACTGTTTATAAATAGTGAGCCCAATCCTTTTTGCAAGATATTCAGGATGCAAGTTTTTGTGAACTTCAATTTAGAGAATTCTCTAGAGGTATAAATGGCTAGAAATTCTTTTTTTACCCTTTTTTCTTTTTTGGATTCTTCAATGGTTAGACATGTTTAGAACCTTAGTTAATTCTTTTAGCAAGGTTTTAACTCTCAGACAAATATTGGTTCATAATCTACAAGGGGTATGATATCAGTGTGCATATATTACCCAGTATCAGCTAAAGGAATTAAAGAATTAAATACCTACCAGTACCAAACAATATGGTTAGACAGACTTGTATTTGACACAATGGTTGTTATTATCTACCCCATTGATCAAAATTATCTGGATTTTAGTTTTTTTTTCTCTTTTCAGTCCAACTTTGGTATTTAGAACCTTGGTTAACTATATAGTGGACTAGCAATGTTTTCATTCTATGCATAGAATTTGTTTGGTCTGTAAGTTTAATGACTTGTTAAGTGTTTTCTGTTTCAGATTATGGTTGTGTTATTTGTATATTTGTAAGATGTCTTTCTGGACATAAAATATATGTTCTTGCCCTAGGATTGGGATGTAACAAAATATCTACATATGATAAATCAGCTGCTTTGTTATCAAAAAGGAATCTTGACTCACTCAAGGTTAAAACAGATACATACAAGTTTAATCAGATATAGCTATCATATAACAGTATAAGCAACAATTGGTATGGAACAGCATTTATTATTCAGCTATGTATATGCATACACATGCATATGTATATATGGATGTGTTCATATGTGTCTATGCATATGCGAATGTGTATACATTTGTGTGTATATGTGAATGTGATTATGCTTATATATATGTACATATATTAAGCATTTGTTTCTATATGTTTATATATACACATATATATGTATAAACACAACAAACTCGGATGATACAGGAGCTTACTGCTTTGCAAGTGCCGCAAATTTACCACCAGGATCAATGCCCCTTTTTGCCATTTCATCACCAAGATTCATTATCGGAATACCATCAATAAATTCCATTGCAAAGACCTTCCTAATCAATTGGAAAAATGTTAAGATACTATATTCTTTCAAGAGCAAGAAATTGTGGAAATAATGCTTTTAATATTTGACAACAACAAATGTAAGCATGAGAAACAAATTTACAATATGACTTTTGGCTCTTAATATCTTGTACAGCAAGAAAACAATATGCCATATATCTGCATCCTTAGGCACAGCATACGGCAAGCATATGGCAGGAACTATGACCAACTGACATGATTTAGCCACAAGGAATGGATTCTCAAAACTTGATAAGGTTGCAACAACTGAATCAAATGTTTTCATAAGGCAAACGGTTTCGTACTATACGTATTTAATGTCTCATGACCATAAAAATAGTGAACAAGAAAGCACGAGAGACACATGTAGGGATTTATGGGGATGCCAGGATAATCCTGATGTATTAACATTTACCCGTACTGCAATTGTTATGCAGATCTGGAGAAACTGAATGTTCACAAAGAGAAAATAAGAAATGGTAAAAGAGATAAAGGAGATGATATGGTGTTAGTTTCTTTGCTAGTGTTTATTTGGACCTTATTTTGCATAATCATACTGATAATAAGGCAGTGATTGCAAAAGGCGCTCGGGCGCTCGCCTAGGCGCTCGGGCGAGGCGAGGCGAGGCCCGAGCGCCTCGCTAATGTCCCAGGCGACGCGCTTCAAACAGGCGCCGCTTGGGCGCTCGCCCGAGCCCAGGCGCTGGGCGCTTCGGGCGAGCGCCTGGGTAAACCAAGGCAACCGAACCAGAATTTTAGGTCTGGTTCGGTCCTGGTTCGGTTGTTAGTTGGTTCAATCGAACCAACTAAATCGATATAACCCCAACCCTAACCCTAACCCTAACCCAACACTAACCTGCTGCCGCTGCCGCTCTCGATCCCGATCCCGATCCCGATCCCGATCCCGATCGCGATCTCGTCGCTCGATGCCGCTGCTCGCCGCTGTCGCTGCTCGCGCCTCCCGCGAGCCCTCTCGCTGCTCGCGCCTCCTGCGAGCCCTCCCACGAGCCCTCTCGCTGCTCGCATCTCCTGCGAGCCCTCCCGCGAGCCTTCCCGCTGCTCGCGCCTCCCTCGAGCCCTCCTGCTGCTCACGCCTCCCGCGAGCCCTCCCGCTGCTCACGCCTCCCGCGAGCCCTCTCGCCTCCTGCGAGCCCTCCCGCGAGCCTTCCTGCTGCACACGCCTCCCTCGAGGCCTCCGGCTGCTCGCGCCTTCCGCTCCCTTTACCTTTCCCGCTGCCGCCGCTCGCCGCTGCTGTCGCCGCCGCTCGCCGCTGCTTCCTCATTTCTCCATCAGGCTCAGTATACTCTTAATATTAAGTTTATTTGAATTTTGAAATGATTAATTTTCTATTAATAGATTAATAATATATTATTTTGATTTTAATGTTGTTAATTTTTATTTATTTGAAATTATTGTTATAATTATATTATATATTTTTATAATTTAGATAATTTTAAATAATTATATTATATATTTTTATAATTATATTATATATTTTTATAATTATATTATATATTTTTATAATTTAGCGCCTCGCTTCGCTCGGGCGAGCGCCTAGCGCCTCGGGCGTTTGTGGACCTTGGCGCCTAGCGCTTTTTAAATCACTGTAATAAGAAACTTACAACAAATTGATCTACTTGACATAAAATAGCATAGATCTTTCTGAATAAACAAGGCTGCATAATGTAAGAGCAGACAACTTCTGTTTCTAGACACAAAATTGCACTCCATACTGCCTATTTTGTCCGTCAAATATTAGAAACATTATTAAGTATTTAATTATAGTCCAATAGTTGACCTGCAATAGCAAATTGAGGCATCAAACAGAATGGAGCATCATGTCATATACCAACTCAACAGCTGGTAATGGAAGAGCTAGAATAAACTCTGTAAGCTCCTTCAGTCTCCAAATTTTGTCACATTTTTTCCTAGATACATTTTTATGAATGATATAATCAACTTGAGGTCTGACAATTGTACATTAGGGGTTTCAATAAATTAGCATAGCTTAGCTGGTTTTACTTTTTGTAATAGCTAGAGCCAAGTCAAAAAATTATCCCAAAGGTTAGCTATCTTATCAATATTACAGTAACATCATTCTTGATATAAGCAATTACTTTCTCATGAACTTGTTTGGTGAACATTAGTATCAGTGATTTCAAAAGCGCTAGGCGTCAAAAGGTGCTAAGGTCCAAAAACGCCCGAGGCGCTAGGCGCTCGCCCAAGCGCTCGCCCGAGCGAAGCGAGGCGCTAAAATATAAAAATATATAATATAATTAATAAATATAATTATTTAAATAAAAATATGCTATTAAATTAAGAAAATTAGGTACAAAATCACAATATATAAATAAATCATAATAGTATATTTTTATTTTTAAATAAAAAATATTATTAAATAATTAATTAATTAATAGTATTAAAATAACAATAATATATTAGTAATCTAATAAATAAAAATACTATTATTAGTATACAATTAGCAGTATATTGTTAATATACTGTCGACAGTATAGTGAGAAGAGTGTGAGAAGACCGAGGCTGCTGAGGCAACGACAACGGTAGCAAGCGACAGCCATAGCTGGAGCGGGAGCGGGAGCGGCGGCGACAGCAGGAGCGGGAGTTGTGAGCGGCAACAACAGTGGCGAGCGACGACAGCAGCGACGAGCAGCGATTGTGGCAACGACGAGCAGTCGGCGAGCAGCGATTGTGGCAGCGGTGAGTAGCGACAGTAGCGGCGAGCAGCAACAGTTGCAGCGGCAGCAGAGAGCAACGATAGCGGAGAAGAAATCTCGACGGTAAAATCGCGAGTGTTAGGGTTGGGGAAGTCGGGGAAATCACGAAAGAGAGCATGATATCGGTGATTTAGTTGGTTCGATTGAACCAACAAAGGCACCGGAGACCAACCAGACTTAAAAATCTGGTTCGGTCGCCTGGTTTAACCTAGGCGCTCGCCCGAAGCGCCCAACGCCTGGGCTCGGGCGAGCGCCTAGGCGGCGCCTCTTTGAAGTGAGGCGCCTGGACATGAAGCGAGGCGCTCGGGCCTCGCCTCGCCTTGCCCGAGCGCCTAGGCGAGCGCCTGAGCGCCTATTGAAATCACTGATTAGTATTGACCAAAAGATATCCTAGGTTATCTGGCTTTTCATTCTTATTCTTCTACCAATTTCTTGTTTCTTGCTCTTAGACAATAAGGTCCTTTGGAGCATGGTTCGCATTACTAATTCATACCGATGTATTGACCAGCTACCAGTACGATATATACCATGCCATATCGAGCATACCGACACATGATATATGAGGGCATACCAATGTACCACCCCGTAGCGGTCCCCTGTTGGACCGTTACATACTGCCCGTATCGAGCGGTATGCCGTGGTACGGCGAACCTTGCTTTGGAGACAAGCTGACATCTTTTTCTGCATTTAACAGCTTGTACTTATGTTTACCCTATGATAGGAAGAGAAAATAAGAATGATAATTATAGTCTGTGTGTCAAATATGGAATCTCCATACTTTAAATATGCAATAGAGTTAATCAGCTGTTCAGCATGTTTGAGAACATTTGCCACCAGAAACTAGTGTACAGGAATTTAGACATGTGAGCAGCTGACATGACATCATCTCTAAATTATGTATAAAGAGATTGTTCAGTAATTTGCTGTCTGGGTCAAATGAAACAAATATATATATTTTTTTTCAATGCTAGCAGCCAACCTATATGATACTGGAACAATATGTCAAATGAAACAACTCAAAACTTGCTTCTTAGCTAGTATTTGTATATACAGCAGTCAGTAGTGTTGCTAAGAAATTCAGCAAGCAACATCTAATAATCATGAGTAAACCATTGTTCAAAAGAAGATCCAGCATCACAGAGGCTTTTTAATCTGCGAAGTAAGTTCATAAATGCTTAAGATGCCAAAGTTTTTTCTCCCTAGTCTCAATGATGGACAAGATTCCGCACATGAAATATAAAGTAAATAAAGTTGTATACATATATCCTAGACTTTTTTATCAAATGTCATGATAAAGACTAACTATAAATTTTCTCTATTCTATAATTTTACCTGGTCACCATGCCTGGAATGACACGTGGTACCAAAACAGGAACCTTCTTGTTGTTATCATGAAAAAACTTATTAATTTTTTCCATGGCTGCAGCTTCTCTCAGGAAATCAAATTCATAAGCAACCTTTAGAAGCAGGCGAAAGGAAAAAAATAGTTAGAAGTAAATAACCGCAAGCGAATTGAACATGATCAGTTCTAGAATGAATCTTCTAAACCAGAATTAAGGATAAGAAGATATTACAACATATCAACATAGGAAATATAAGGTGAATTATAAAATGATCAACACTGTCATGTGTAAACTTAAAATATGATTAGATATTAATTGTGTAAATGTCATATAAAAGATATTCGATAGAAGTCTACACCATTGTAGGCAATCAGACTACCAAAATGAATGGTGATAATAAAAGTCCTAAGATGCTTTAATAATGCCATTGACTTGAAATACTTTCTGACAAATCATTCTGTTTACTGTCTGATCCAATTGTGACCATTCTAGTATATGTTATGTATGATTAATATGAATACTTAACCTTGACCTGTTAACATGAAATAAGCAGACAGCACAGCCAAATAAGAAACAATATATTAGAAGCATAATTTTTTTAATAAAAAGAAGAAAAAGCCTGGAAATTTTACATCACCAAAAGACTTAACATACCCAATGCATGGGAAACTGTCACCAAAATAGAGAAGTATACTCCCATGCTATGAAGTCTTAGGTGGAACCCAATTGAGGAGTTTATGGTTGTAAACCATAAACTTCAGCTAGTGGCAACTTCTTAAGTAAAATATATTGGCTTGTAAAAGTTATCATCCAAAATATGGTCTGATAGTAGAACCTACATGATGAATTTATAGTTGTTATTGAAAAGTTCAAGCATGGTAAGTCCTCAAGAACCTTGGAATCTCAAAGCTAAAATATAAAATTTAACTCCAGTGAAGGACCAAAGGACAAACCTATGATTATGAACATTCCAAATAGATCCTGTAGCTATTATATAACAGAGGTTAGTCTGAGATACCCATATGATTAAAAATTTAACATACAACTTGCTAGACAGAAGATAGCACATAAGATTATAGAGGTATAACCAAATTCGATTAGTCCAATTGCCTACAAGATCTTAGCAGTATTCCTGTCAGCTAAAAAAGAGATTCCATGATTTATTTGAGCTGATATGGCTAATCCAATCCTAAATCTGATGGCCACCCATGGTCCTGTAACCCTAACTACAAAATGGTGCTGTTGGTGGCTAAGTCTCTTTTCTCTAAATCATAATTATGATATTCTACCTCTTGTTTCTTTTCATCTTTTTCCTAAACATTCTCTTTTACAATCTCATTTATATGCAGTATTTTTATCATTTATAAAAAAATAAAACAAAGGTTTCTTATTGCAACTTTTCATCTACTATGTAACCATGAAGTATATTTTTAAAAATAGGTATGACGAATTAAAAAGAAAACAGAAAATACACTATAGCATATAGAAATACCTGTTTCTCAACTTCTTTGGTGAGTGAGAACAAATCAAAATTGATATCTGTCTTTTGTAAAAACAAGGCAAATGCTTGCAAGTTGTGAATATCTATCATCATCAAATGTTGAACCCCAGGATGTTGAACCTAGAGATTTTCACTGAAATTAATAATTATGGTAAATCAAAAATATTAAACAGCACATGTACTAAGTATAATGTTTCTAACCTTGATTGCGACATCAGTCTTTAGACCTCTGAGTTTTGCTCGATGAACCTGCTAGAATTCATCAAGAAAGATAAACAAGGTTTCAGAATGAGTGGTGAGATTGTATTCAGAAAAAGGGGCTTGTAACGAAACCACTGAAAGGAGACAAAATTTGAATGTAGTCCGGCAACAAGCTAGTGAGTACCAATGATTAACTAAGATCGACCTTGGACAACATTTACGATGGACTAAACTAGAACTTTACTAATTTCTTTGCTTATGAAGATTTTACTATACTAACATAATATAACTTTATTAACTTGTGGGTTTTGACAACAAAATGTTAGCATCGCCGATGGTATATTACATTTTATCATTTGGATGCTTCCAAAACATAGAAACATATTCTTGCACAAATAAAGGAAAGCCCTGATGAAGTTCCAGTAATCAGTGTTACTCCTACCCTATTAAACAGAAACTACATAAAAAGGCAGATATATTAACACTTGATGCACTAGTCCTTAACATCTAATTAGTAAACTTTATAAGAGCTATTCTTGATGGACGTTTGGTCTTATGCTTGATAAGAGATATTCTTTATGTTTAATGTATCTTTTAAAAAGAAATTGTTTTGTGATATAAAAAAAAAAAAAGAAAACCAACCCATTAACTACTTAAAACAATATAAAGTCAAATAATTAAGACTTCGATGAAAAAATACAGGCATGAGTTCAGCGCTTAGTAAATGCATTTGATCATCATTATTGAACATGCACATATATTTGAACTCTGAACAGAACCTGTGCAATTGAAGCAGATCCAAGAGGTTCAGCATCAAATTGCTCAAAAATATCACTGAAATTTTGTCCCAACTCCTCCTCCAATATTTTCTGGATTACTGAAATTGGGGTAGCAGGAGCCTTATCACATAAAGTGACCAGTCGTTTTACCCATGCTGCTGGAGCTAAATCAGGTTTTCCAAGAATCTGTGCAGCCTGATAAAATCCTGATACCACTAAGAATCAAATTTGTCCAAAACGATTTAGTTTAGCAGAAAGAACTAAGAAGCATACAGGATTTTCTTTCCAGAAAAATCATGAGAGGATAATGTGCGGGAAGAGTTTATGTAGTTTGAGTGATAGAGGTAGAATATCTCAAAGCCTATAAGAATAAAGAAATAGCAACTATAATGCAAGGACTCTTCATTCAGGGTTCCAAATTATTTGACTGGGGAAGAATAATGAAGCATGGAATAACTATATAAGATATGCGTAGGTACGATCTATGATGCTTGTATGATACTTCTAGAGCACATGTTTGATTCTTTGAGGAACCATCTGAATTTTTTATAATCATTAAAAAAATCATATGATATTTTAGGTTTTATGATGCTTAGGCAAATTTTCTTGATGAAACTTTGTTTTACTTGGATACTGATTCTTTGATTATATAGGCAGAATGATTCAATAGATTATTACATGTTATTTGTGTTAAGCAGAAAAGATGAATGAAATTAATAAAATGAGCATATTACCAATGGGTTCTTGCTATCTTCTGAGTTTGTGACATACTATATTACCAAAAGCAAAAGACTTTTTCATCACGTGTGGCTAAAAATAGCTAGTCAACATCTAGCTTTTCCAACACATAGATAGATAGATAGATAGATATATATATATATATATATATATATATATATATATATATATATATATATATATATATATATATACATCTTATTTTTCAAGTTTTTATGTATCCCCATATCCTTATCGTGTCATATGTTTCCTTTTTTCTTTGACAAATGGTAAGCCGTAAAGGCAGGGCGGGATTGAATCTCAAGACCTTGCACCGTTTCTTTACTAGCTAAGCTATCCAGCTCCTTCAAAAATTTGTCTGAAGAGAAATTGGGACCCTAACCTGTGGCTATGGGATACACCACAATCAAACCAATGTTTAAGGTGCATATGATGTCATATGTTATAAAAATATTTTTGCTTCTAGGGGAAGACTCTTCATGGATAACTACTTGTTTTCAGCTGTTCCAGATTATGAATATGAAAAATCCATTTTAATAAAGGTTTGATATCCTCAACATAAGGCATAGTATGTGTCAACCAATCCCCAGGCATCACAGCACATTAAAGAGGGAAACTCTCATTAATGCCGCAGAAAAGTGAAGGATAGATAAAAGCTTGGAAGAAATTTATTTGATAATGCATGTTTTTCATATTAAAGTATACAGAGGTAGGTAATGATTATATGCGAGGTAGCCAGAAGAGTGTTTGAAATGAATTTTTAGATCATTATAAACGCTAGGAAAGAAAGAACACAGGTTGTGAACTAAAAAATTCTTCTTGCTAAGGAAATAACGTTGAGAGTATCAACTCAAAGACATCATTCTGGGAAATCAAGCAATTCATTGCTCCTAATGAGATCATTTTCAAGAAAGCCTCATTTCGCCCACAACAGAGAGACCATCCATTTAAAAAGACATCCGCAAGCACGAAGAAGACCAATCCGGTACCTTTAGGAAGAGCCCACCAAGCTCAGAGCAGAGGGAGTACATCTTAACGGCCGCGATCTCGTGCTGCCTCTCCCACATCGCCTCCCGCTTCTCCGCATCCTTGACGAGACCCGCTCGGAACTGGCACACCTGGTCACACCCAAAACAGCAAATCCAAGAAGCCCATTAAGATCGAGACTATGGGACAGGAAGAGCGAGAAAGGGGAGACCTTGTAGGTCGTGTACACGTCGACGGCTCGAACCCAGAACTGGAGCGAGCGGTGGCAGGGGGCAAGCTGGGCGGCGAACTTCTCCCGGAACTCTCGAAGCCCGAGGGTAGGCATTTCAAATGGCGCTTCGAGCGAGGACGGGGGTTTCTAGGTAACGAATCGGAATCGGGAACGAGAGGTAGAGGAGAGAGATGTAGCAGATTAGATGGGAATTCATCGCGTGGGGGCAACAGACCTGCGTTAATCCTTGGAGGTACTTGCAATGGCTCGTCCAGGGTACGATCGATGTCCACGAGAAGGGAAGCGTTACTTGATGTGCATAAGATGGTGCGTGATCTATTTGAGCGACTAAAAATAAAAGAAAATTAAAAGAATTTATTGATAATTTATTAGGGTTCACGTGGATGATAGTTATCAAAATGACTACGTTTGCTACAAGCTTATACGTTGTTCTCATATTTATTCCTCAAATTTATGTTTAAGATATATTTATATCTCTCCAAAACATATATATATATATATATATGAGGGAAAAATATGATTGATATATATGTGTGTTGACTGAAATATCTCTAGGTATAAATACTATACTCCCGAGATGACAATATTGTGCTCTTGTTAGAATCGTAAAAGCATTAAGAGGAGGAGGGTGAATTAATATTATTGAAATAAAGTTTCGATTTAAAAATTTTAATTGATAAAACCTGTACCGAAAATATGTTTAACTAAAAATGTAAGTAACGATAGTTTAAATCAATAAGTAATGATGAAGGAAAATAAGAAAATGATGCAAACTGATTTATGATGGTTTGGTCATCCCAACCTACGTCCACTCTCGATTTTGTTAAGAACGAGTCGGCACTAAGAGGGGAGGGTGAATTAGTGCAGCCGATAAAAATCACGTCGGCTCAAAGATCTCATTTCGATTAAACCCGTTTTGGAAAGATATTAATTTGAAAGCGTATGACAACGTAGTGAAAGCAATAAGAAGGTTAAGCAGTTTGCAATAAAGGTAAATTGCTCAAAAAGAAATATAAACCAATTTATAGTGGTTTGGTCGCTGTGACCTATATCTACTTTTGATTCCTCCTCCATCAAGGCCACTGGCTTCCGCTACCGATCTTCCTTCAATGGGCGAAGATCAACTACCCTTACAACTCGATTCTCCTTTTGACAGGTTCAGGAGAGAACCTTTACAACTCCGTTCATTCCTCTCTTAAATAAAACTAACACCTAGAGCTTGAGAGGAGTTCTCACAAGGTTACAACATCATTTTTATTTCTTTTTCCTCTCAATTCTTGTGTATGTTAACCAGAGATGAAAGAGGTATTTATAAGTTTCAAGTGGATTAAAACTTGGAACCTAAAAGTGTCTCATCCCGGGTTTCTCGGGTCCTAACAGTACCACTGCCTATAGCACTAACATTGGGCGGTATCATCGCCTGACATAGTCTCGGAGACTGTGCCACAACGATTCTACTTGTTAGGTCACTGTTTGGGCCTTTTCACTTGGCCCAACATAGCCCAAACTTGGGCCTAATTAGCCCCTAATTGAGTTAGCTCAATTCTAACTCAATTATACGCTAACTATGAATTTTAAGGCATACATTGAGCAAATCAAGTCCGGTTAGTCTAGGTTTCTTTCGGCGAGCTTCCGGCGAACTTCCGACTGTTGGGCTGATGGCCCATATTCAGCCCATGTGGGCTTTATCAGCCCACAGCCCACACCCCCTCTTAACCTAACCCTAATTAAGATTAGGGGGGTGTGGTGGCTGCGTTTTAGAGACAGATTAAGGCTATAAAAAGGCAGCAACGAGGCATATCTTTAGAGCCACGAGATTCCAAAGAGAAGAAGGAGAACAAGGCAGAAAAGGAAGAGAAAGAAAGGGAAGAAGACAAGGACAACGCAGAGAGACTGTTCTCAATCATCTAGCAGTGTTCTCATCTCAGGTTAGATCAAATCTACAGTAGGCTCTTGCTGTGATTACTTGGGAGGTTTTAGATATTGTGGGCAGTGACGTGATCCTTGTATCCCAGTTATTCTCTTGTGGTTATTGCTAGGGTTTTGGGCAAGAGATTAAGATTTGTACATTCATTATTCTCATAGTGGATTATCTCTAGTTTGCCCCGTGGTTTTTACCCTTCACATTGAAGGGGTTTTCCACGTATATCTTGGTGTTCTGTTTGATTGTGTTTCCATTTTATTCCGCTGCGTATTTTGGTCTTCTAGTATTTGTTCCTATACAAAGGTTATTCCTGTTTATATCCCCATCACCGACGATCTCTCGGTAATGTTCCAGCGGACTCCCAACAAGCTCCTGGACTTCACGATGATCTTCTTAGTGAGTTCTGATGAGCTTCTTTGGCAAGCTCCTGGACTTCTCGGTCAATTCCGACTGAACTTCCGACGAACGTCCGGACTTTTGATGAACTCTTGAACTCCTAACGAAATCTCATTCTTGAATCTGGGATTTCATTTTGCTCTATGCCTTGATCGCTATCATAGTTAATCCTGCACACTTAAAACCTACTTCGATCTAGACAATTATTACAAAGCTTGAATCAAATGTTGTCCGGTATGTCATTGGTTCATCGACACTTTGTCCGATTCTTCGGCACATCGTTCTCTCTTGCGGCCTATTGTCCAATTGGCCAGTTGACCTCCATAACTCCAATTTTCTTGGTGCAATTTTTGCTCTTCTTGGCTCGATGCTCGAACCCATGGCCCGAAGCCTTTTACCGATATGTCGACCGGTCCTCCAGCTCGATGTCTAATCTTCTGCAAGTTCCACTCCGGCCCAACATGATTCTTCTTGCTTTTAATTGTCTCGCCTTGATCGAAACTTCCTACGTCACTTAAAACATAGATCAAATCATGAACACCATCAATTGGTTTCATCATCAAAATTTGAGATTTAATAATCTCCCCTTTTTTATGATGACAACCAATTGATGATGGAGTTAACCTTAACTCTCTCTATCAATATGTCATATTGATAGAACCTTGAATTCAAGTTGAATTCAAGTCAAAGCAATATTTCATGATGAATATTTCATTATTGCATGCATTATTATCATAAGTTGAAGTATTGCATGCATAATACCAAATCATCATGTATATTTTCAAAATATAAAATCATCATTACGTGCATGATTCCAAATCATCATTCATAAATACATCATACCATGTATGATCATCATCATACCTTCTCCCCCTCTGTCATCAACAACAAGAAGAAGTGTATCTATCAAGTTTTATATATAAGAAAGCTTAACAATTTAGCAAATTTTTTTATAACTTTAGAACATGTAAGCTAGTAAGTTCTTTCATCTCTTTTGAGAAGTGCAAGCTAGTAATTTTTTACTTCCTTTGTAATGTTTAAGTTAGCAATTTTTGCTTCCTTTGCAAAGCACAAGCTAGTGAAATTTTACATCATTTGACAATATGCAAACTAGCAACAATTTTAAGTTTTGTAAGTTTGTAAATTTTGCTAGATGTGTAAGTTAGCATGTTTGCTTTTCTTTACGATGCTCAAACTAGCAAGTTTTTGAAAAAGAAAGCGAGATAGCTAGTTTAGAACATACAAGCCAGCAAGTTTTTCACATATGAAAGTTGGCAAAATTTTTGCATCTTTTGAGACAAGCAAGATAGACAATTTTTGCATCTTCTTGAAATGTGTAACTTAGCAAACATTACTTCTATTGAGATTTGCAAGATAGGACTTCTTGCTTCTCTTTTAAGATGAGCAAGCTAGCAAGTTTGCCTCTTTTCATAATATGCATGCTAGCAATTCTTTCTCCCCCTTTGTCAGTGGCAAAAAAAGGGGAATAACAACACAATAGTGCAATTCATTTCCCTTTACTTCAATCTTCAAATCATGATAAGGATAAATAACAAAGATGAAGAATTAAGTCATGAATGTCAAAAGACCATATATTATTTTTGACAAATTTCTTCTTTTGTAAATAGAAAGCATGATAGGAAACGATCTTGATTCAAAAAGAAGACTCAAGTTATAATTCTAAGAATTCAAGATCATGATTCGGATAAACTCATTCAAATTCAAATCATCAAAATTCCTTTCAAGAGATTCAAAATGAAATGAAGAGATTTATCAATCTCTTGAAATATTAGTAATTTTCTTTCTCCCCTTTCTCATCGTAAATAAGAAAGAAGAAGAGGGGAATATTATATAACAAAACTCAAGTTATAAATGATCAAGATGAAGTAGCATATCATGGTTTATTAGAATAAGTCTCCTTTTTTTAGTGAATAAAAAAAAGAATCGTAGGAGAACAAGATCTTAATTCATGCATATAAAATCTTCAATCATCAAAATCATTTTCATAGTCAAAGAGATTCATACAAATAGATTCATCAATCTCTTTTTGAAAACTCAATAATATAGGGATTGAGAAGTTTTCAAGAAAAATGTATTTCATTTTTATTCCATACAAGCATGCCTTTGTTATTTATGCCAAATCAAAACATGCATTATGTTTAAAACCGAAAAAACAACATTCATTATGGCAAAGATCGATAAGCCATAAATTATAAGAATCATCATACATAATTTTGAAATATAAACTCATTAAGCATGATCATTATGCATCATTATTTTGGGCATGATACCAAAACATAGTTTCAAGTTAACATGCACAATTTCAAACTATAAACTTATTAAGCATGATATCAAACCTCTTAACATTTTTCTTAAAACATAGTTTCATTGAACATAAGGCATCTTCAATCAAAATCGAAAAGCAATCCAGAAATCAACATGATACACACTATTGTTTCTTAAAAACATACATAAGATTAATCTTATTAGGTGTACAAGCATTAGATTTATATCTAACATTTTGTTATATTTTCATAAAACATGCAATTGTCATTATCATTTTCAAAATTGCTAGCATGATCCCAATTTTTTTTTATTACCAATTTACATACAATTTTTCTAAACTAATTTAAAAATAACTCATGAAATGCGTCAAATAATTTCAAAATGAAGCAAAGGGGTTTTGGTTATCTCGTTGTCGAAAGTCGTTAAGGCGTAGTTTGCCGCCTCACCTTTGTTGGTTTTTCTGTTAGGAACTAGTCGGCACTAAGAGGGTGGGGGGTGTGGCAGTGAATTAGTGCAGCAGATAAAATCATCGGTTTGAAAAATTCTTCATTCGATAAAACCAATTTCGGAAAGATAACTTCAAATCTTGTTCGTAAGCATAGTGAAAGCAGTAAGCTGGTAAAACAGTTTGCAGTAAAGATAAATTGCAAGAATAGAAATGCAAACCAAGTTTTATAGTGGTTTGGTCGTCGTGACCTACATCCACTCCGCCGATTCCTCTTTCATTGAGGCTATCGACATCCACTAGCGATCTTTCTTTAATGGGTGAAGATTAACTACCCTTACAATTCGATTCTCCTTTTGACAGGTTTAGGAGAGAACCTTTACAACCCCCCCTTCATTCCTCTCTTAAACAAGCCTAACACTTAAAGTTTGAGAGGAGTTCACATAAGATTACAATAGCATTTTCTTTTCTTTTTGCTCTCAGTTATGTGTAAGTTAATCAGGGATAAGAGGGGTATTTATAGGTTTCAAGTGGATTCAAACTTGAAGCCTAAAAGTATCTCATCCCGGGTTTCCCGGTTCTTGGCAGTACCACCGCTTGTGTTGGGCGATACCACCGCTTGTAGCACTAATACTAGGCGGTACAACCGCCCAGTCTGGTGGTACCACCGCCTGATAGTCTCGAAGACTGTGCCATGATGGTTCCATCTGTTAGGTCACTATTGGGCATTTTACTTGGCCCAACATAGTCCAAACTTAGGCCCAATTGGCCCCTAATTGAGTTGGCCTAATTCTAACCCAATTATGTGCTAACTATGAAATTTAAGGCATATACTAAGCTAAATAAGTCCGGTAAGTCTAGGTTTCGTTTGGCGAGCTTCCGGCAAACTTCCGACGATCTCTAGATAACGTTCCAGCAGACTCCCGGCAAGCTCGTAGACTTCACGACGATCTTCTTGGCGAGTTTCGATGAGCTTCTCTAGCAAGCTCCTAGACTTCTTAGTCAATTCCGACAGAACTTCCGATGAACGTCCGGACTTCCGATGAACTCTCAAACTCCCAACGAAATCTTGTTCGTGACTCCAGGACTTTATTTTACTTTATGTCTTACTATCATAGTTAATCCTGCACACTTAAAAGCTACTTCAATCTAGACAATTATTACAAGGCTTAAATTAAATGTTGTCCGACATGTCATTGGTTCATCGACGCTTCGTTCGATTCTTCGGTGCATCGTCCTCTCTTGCGGCCTATTGCCTAATCGATTAGTTGACCTCCACAACTCTGATTTCCTTAGCATAATTTCTGCTCTTCTTGGCCCGATGCCCAAACCCATAGCCCGAAGCCTTTTGTCGATACATCGACCGATCCTTCCGCTCGACGTCCAATCTTCTGACATATTCTATTCCAGCCCAACATGATTCTTCTTGCCTTAATTGTCTCTCCCTGATCGAAGCTTCCTGCATCACTCAAAACGCAGATCAAATAAGCACTATCAATTGGTTTCATCATCAAAATCCGAGATTCAATATTTTCTTCATCTTCAGATGAACTCGATTCGTCCTAAGCCACCTTGAGTGTTTTCTTCTTTTGTAGCTTCTTCATTTTAGGTTTATTTTTACTTTTTGATTCTTGTTTTAAGTATTTTTTAAGTTTTATTATGAGAAGTTTAAAGTCATCATCATTTAAGCTTTTGCTCGAGTGGTCATCTTGAGTTCTAAGTGTCAAATCCTTCCTGTCCTTTCGAAGGTTGTTCTTGAGTTCTTCATGTGTATTGCACATCATTTCATAGGTCATCAAAGACACAATAAGTTCTTCAATCGGAAAATGGTTCAAGTTCTTTTATTCTTATATTGTCGTTACTTTCGAATCCCAATTTTTAGAAAGTGATCGTAAAACTTTATTCACAAGTTCAAAATTTGAAAAACTTTTACCAAGAGCTTTTAGACTATTGACGACATCCGTAAAATGGGTGTACATGTCTCCAATAGTCTCGCTTGGTTCCATACAAAATAATTCAAAATCATACCTTAAAATATTTATTTTAGAGTTTTTAACTTTTCTAGTGCCTTAGTGTGTGATTTCGAGTGTGTGCTAAATGTCAAAAGTCATTTCACAAGTAGAAATATGATTAAGCTCATTTTTATTCAAAGCGTAAAATAAAGCATTCATGGCTTTCGCATTTAAAGAAAATGATTTTTTCTCATAGTCATTCCATTCATTCATTGGTTTAGAGGGGGTTTGAAAACCGAGTTCAATAATATTCCATAAATCAAAGTCCAAGGAAAACAAGAAAACTCCCATCTGAGTTTTCCAATAAATGTAGTTCGTCCCATTGAACATGGGAGGACGAACGATAAAAAAGCCCTCTTGAAAGCCGAAAATAGTCATTTCTCTTAGGTGTTAAACCAAATGAGAAAGACATAGCTCTGATACCAACTATTAGGAATGAGTAGGCACTAGGGGGGTGAATTAGTATAGCGGATAAAAATCACATCGGTTTAAAAATCTCATTTCGATTAAATCCATTTTGAAAAGATATTAACGTGAAAGCATATGGGAGTGTAGTGAAAGCAATAATAAGGTAAAGCAGCTTGTAGTAAAGATAAATTGCTAAAAAAGAAATATAAACTAATTTATAGTGGTTCGATCGCTGTGACCTACATCCACTTCCGATTCCTCCTCCGTCGAGGCCATCGGCTTCCACTACCAATCTTCTTTCAATGGGTGATAATCAACTACTCTTACAACTCGATTCTCCTTTTGACAGGTTCAGAAGAGAACCTTTACAACCCCCTTTACTCCTCTCTTAAACAAGACTAACACTTAGAGCTTAAGAGGAGTTCTTACAAGGTTACAATAGTGTTTTTGTTCCTTTTTGCTCTCAATTCTTGTGTGTGTTAACCAAGGATAAGATGGGTATTTATAAACTTCAAGTGGATTCAAATTTGGATACTAAAAGTGTCTCATCCCGGGTTTCCCGGGTCTTGGCGGTACCACCGCCTGTGCTGGGTGGTACCATTGCCTACAACACTGACACTGGGTGGTACCATCGTCCAATATGGCAGCACCATCGCTTGGCACTCTACCACTGGGCGGTACCACCGCCCAGTCTAGCGGTACCACTACCTGACAGTCTCTTGGATACTGTGTCTAGGCGGTACCATCGCCTGACACAATCTCGAAGACTGTGCCACTACGATTTCACTTGTTGGGTCACTATTTGGGTCTTTTTACTTGGCCCAACATAGTTGAAACTTGGGCCCAATTGGCCCCTAATTGAGTTGACCCAATTCCAACCTAAATATGTGCTAACTATAAATTTTAAGGCATATACTAAGCAAATCAAGTCCAGTTAGTCTATGTTTCTTCTAGCGAGCTTTCGGCGATATTCTAATGAACTTTCGACGATCTCTCGACAATGTTCCAATGGACTCCCTACAAGCTCCTGGACTTCACGATGATCTTCTTGGAGAGTTCCGACGAGCTTCTTTGGTAAGCTCATGGACTTCTCGGTCAATTCTGACAGAACTTCTGATAAATATTTGGACTTCCAACGAACTCTCGAACTCCTAAAGAAATCTCGTTCTTGACTCCGGGACTTCATTTTACTTTATGCCTTGATCACTATCATAGTTAATCCTACACACTTAAAACCTACTTCAATCTAGACAATTATTACAAGGCTTAAATTAAATGTTGTCCGACATGTCATTGGTTCATCAGCGCTTCGTTCGATTATTCGGCGCATCGTCCTCTCTTGCAGCCTATTGCCTAATCGATCAGTTGACCTCCATAACTCCGATTTCTTTGGCATAATTTCTGCTCTTCTTGGCCCGATGCCCAAACTCATGGCCCGAAGCCTTCTGCCGATACATCGACCGATCCTTCGGCTCGACGTCTAATCTTCTGACATATCTTATTCCAGCCCAACATGATTCTTCTTGCTTTAATTATCTCTCCTTGATCGAAGCTTCCTGTGTCACTCAAAACGCAGACCAAAAGCAATCCCGGCTCCACCTACTAAGCCGATAGCTGCCAAAGGGAGGGAACGAGTGATCCAATATCCATCTTCTCTGTCCGAGCCAATCAATCTTTTGGAAGTGAAAAGCACTCCCTCTCTTCGTCTCCCAAACCTAGGTCTCTCTCTTCTAGTCCCTCGTACTCTACGGTAGGTGAATGCCATCCAGCTTACTCCAATTCATCCATTTCTCTTCCCTGGTACCTATGAACCACCGAACCGCAGCGAAAGGAAATGATTTGTTAACCAATTCCTAATAAAGAATCTTCGAATTAGAAGAAGTGCGATCGATCTCTCTGCATCGTAATCCACAAAATAGGCATACGAGAATATGTCTCCCTCCTTCCTCAGAAACGTGCCTCAGCCTCAAGCATTGATCCTTTGCTTAGATTTCCTTAGGCTGCTATGAAGACTCGTGTAGAAGTGTAGGACCCCCCTGATCCAATAACAGTTTTAAGCCGGATGTAAAGAATCTTCCAGTTAACCAACCGTCACGAGTCTAGAATGGCACGGTATACCATATACTTAACCACTTGCTCGACTCCTCTTGGCAGCCTTCTTCAAGTAGGCTTCTTTCTTCGCTAACGCTTGGGAATTCCTAAAGTGAGTTCGATTTATAGCTTTTTGATAGTTCGTAAGGCTGCGAGCGAAGAATCGCATGTGTAAAGGTGGGCGAAGACACCACACCTGACCTTGGATAGGCTTTTGCTGAAGGAAGACAGTTGATCTCTTCGCCGACTCTCCTGTTGCAAACAAACTAGTTTAATATTTCGAACTAGTGCTGCCTTTTTTGTGTAAAGTTAGTCCGAACGCACTTCATAACTTCCTGTTGCTGAAAGCAACCTATTCCTCAGAAGCTTATGATATGCATAGTTTCGATTATGAGCCAACCTTTTCTGATCCTAGTTCTTCATAGTAGGGCAAAGAGGCATAGGACTCGATTCTTCTGATATGCATTCGACTTGTCGGGTTATTATGGAAAAGTGCATTTTCCTTCTTTCTGAGGAGTCCCATTCTGGTTTGGATGCAGATGATACTGAAACATCGCCTGATGCTGAGGAATAAAGATCTTTTGTTTCAAGAGAACTGGGAAAAGCTGCTTCACGTTCTTGCCTCGGTTGCTTCGCAAGCTCGCTTACTTTGCTCTAAGTTGACCTCTTACCTTTTCCAGAGAAAATCCTAGACCCTGGTTTACTAAATAAAATAGTTGCTCGTATTGCGTGAGGGCGGCTTAGCACCAGCTTTTCCTTCCCCACCCTCCGAAGTAACCCGTTAATCTACCCTTCTGATCTTACCACCGAACTGGCCTTCAACCCTATTCCAAACCTTTTCCGATTCGACGTAATGGTAGTTTTCAATCTAGTGTTGAGTAGTAAGGCTTTAACCCGATTTGTTATTGGATTGGATGATGGACAAGTAGGGTCTTGCCTACAACGAAAGGGCACCGCTATGTAAAGGCAAGGTTAGCTCCAGAAGGATGATCCGACCTACCGTTCGCTTTGCTAAAGCAGTACTACCAGGATAAGGACAGTCAGCCCTCACCGATGTGAGTTGCAGTTCTTTCATGCAATGCATAACGGACGGGCCTCAAGTGTATTCCTTTCCTCCAACTCGATGAATTCAGGGAGGAAGGAAGGGTTGTTCCTTAATTCTATATGAAGATTCAAACAAAAAGAGAAAGGGTAACAAAAAGATAATCTCTTTCTTAATAAATGCCCATCTAGTCATGCCCACGGGACGGAGAAAAAGAGGTTAAGGTGCTGCGCTGTGCTGTGCTCGAGAGATTAAATTAATGTTTTACTCGGTGCAAGAGAAGAGATAGAGTCCATATGAATTCGAATTGCCCGAATGGGAAGGGAGTTGAATGAGCGGGATCGGTGCAAAAGTAAGCATCCATAAGGTATAGAAATAATGGGCAAGATTCCTCTCTCTTATATATACTCTATCTGCGCAAGAAACAAGCTTTGGTGTAGGTAAGCTATAACAGGAACAAAGGATAAGGGAACAAGTAGCAGCGGGGCGATGAAACAAAACCATACTCGTATACGCTTAGCGCTTCAGAAGTTAGGGCAAATAAGAGGCTTCCATTTACTGCTGATGATAAATCTTCTGCTTTACCCATATTTCTATATACTATACTAGACTCTTTATACGGTTCGTTGAGACTAAACCTCAGTAGTCTAGATTCAATGAGAAAAGATAGATTCGATTCGGGGAACTCCACAAGGGACAATCCGTTTAGTTAGAAACTATATCATGATCTAATAGTTATAGGGTGATTTTAATAACTACCTCAATCTAGTAGTTATAGGGTGGTTGTCACTAGGTAGATAGAGAGTGTACATTTGGTATCTTGTAAGTGTTCTTATTAATCCTCCTGTTTTTAAATACTACATCAATTTTCTTGAGTCGAAAGGATTCTTTTTACTCGTATCATAGTATTCTGTTTTTTCCTTGCTCCTTCATCCCTAACACAGGAAACTCCACGACTTTGAGCTACATCTTTCCCGCGGGCAGCTAACAAAGATTTGGTTCTTTTATCTCCTTGTTTGATTACTTACTTCTTCTTTACTTAGCACTTAAGAATCACCTCTCTCGTCTACAGAACCACCTAGGGCAGCGTATTTCCTTTCTCCAGCTTCAGATCTTTCTTATGCTTATGCTTCGGATCCTTTAGCCGAGTCAACAAGGAATGAAATCTCTAATCTTCCTCGCTCCGAGTCAAGGAAACCAGTAAACCAGTAATCGAACTTGCAGCTGACAATCGAACCTCTCTCGCAGATAAACATGCAACGGGATTAGTGGAGCTAGCAAGGGAACCAGCAAGGTAAAGAAAAGGAATGGAACTGGCCGATTTGGATCTACCGCTTTTTAGACACAAGCAAAAGAACCAGTACTATGTTCTTTCCCTGAACTACACAAGCCATTCTCGTCAACAAACTGGTAAATATGGTACAGCCCTTTGCCCGACCGAGCTCACGAGAGTACTTTGGTGGTTTTTCTATTGTATTAGAGCTAGCTTAAAGGTATAAGCCATTGCTTGTTGAAGATGGTGCACAACAACATAGAATGAACTAAACCACTAGAATAGAAGAAACAAGTGAACAAACAGCTTTGCTTCCGCTTCAAAACCTATGCACAGGACACTGAAACTTCCACTTCATATCAACTACACTTGCTGAACCGAAATATGTTGTTGGATACCCGACCTCAATTATCACTTAGTTTTGATCCAGATATAGTTTAATCTTCTGCCGATGATCCTTCCACTTTTTGTAGTCCTGTAAGGGAGACTCCTTTTATTTCTCTAAAGGTGGACACGAGGTTAGAGTACTTTTGTGGAATGAGATACTGCACCAAGGAAGCAGCTTAGGGCAATAATAATTCTTTCTATTCGGGGAGATGGTGAGTGACGAAGGAATCTCCGTCCTACTCCTACTGCTAAGCTAAACTCAAACTACGTCTTCTCAGACATCAGGTAAGACTTTAAAACGGTTTAAGTAACTTTGATCCTATAGCTCTTTACCTCTTTTATCTACTGCTACTGTTTGCTCTTTCTTACTTATTCCTTCGTTGCTTTCGGGAAGGGAAGACACTAAGGTCTATTTATTCTTATTATCTTTAGAAGCGCAGTAGTGAAAGCTGTTTACATTATCCGATCTCTGGGTAAACATAAGACCAAGCCAAGATCGACATTAGCAGCACTTAGGCCTTATACGGCTGATTCAAATAGCAGCAGACGATTATTAAAAGTTATGGAACTCCTCAACGATTGAACCGGCTTCCTTCACTGGCATCGTAGCATGTAGTTGGCCTGGTATGCTTTTTCGTGATTCAAAGCATCTCGCAAGAAAGCGGTCTATTCCCTTAGCCTGCTAACTATTTATACTCGCTCCTATAGGTATCTCATTGATTGAAAGGCACTTTTTTAGCAATTGTGAAACGCCGGGCTTCCACATAATCTTCTCCCCGCTCCGTGTGTGAACAGCTATGCTATTGATTCTTATAGCTCGGATAGAAAAAGCAGCTAAAGTAGACAAGAAAAGAAAACTCCTTTGAAGTTAACCTCTACTTCGTGCAAAAGAGACTGTCATTCCATGGAATACTATGAAATGAAACAAAGCCCCACCAGACTATTTATAGGGGCATGACAGCTGAGCCACAGAATATGGGATTAGAACCATATTCGACCCCTTCTACGAGCACAATAAAGTGCTTTCTTATCTAAAGATATAGGAAGAATACTATGCGCATGGTATACTATGAAAAGAGCTCTTTATCGGCATCTTCAACTGCTAAAGGGAAACTCAACCTTTGTGTTTTCATTTCTGGCGCTTTCACTGTCCGCGCCGGGATGGTATACTGTCCGATGGCCTCACTTTTCGAGCCTTTTCTTCTGTTTTAACAGTGAATTGGTTACCGGGTACGTCCGGTTCATTCGTCATTACTTTGTGTTTCATCTCTATCCAGTGCCATCATTGGAAGGGCTAGTGCATTAAGAACAAGGCAGAGGGTGATAGCTCAGGCTAGGACTGTTATGGCTGTCCCAGTTTATAGGTTCTCCGTGCCCTCTACTGGCTAGACTGGTGGTTTTTCAGATAAGCAGCTGTTCGCGGCCTCATCCACTTGTAGAGCATTTATCGCGATTCCAGTATGAGTTTTTTGGTAGAAAGCCTGCCTTATTTCCTGTAGATTTAAGAATTTCGGGTTTCTGATTTCCGGATTTCCTTGTATATTGTATGCCCAAAGTCAAAGTCCAAATATTAGCGGTTTGGTCATGGTCAGACTTCCATTAATACAATATTTTGTAGCGGCATTCCTATCGTGTTCTTGTGAAATAGGTATGATTTGGGGAAAGGGTACCTCTTAACCTCAACCCTAAGTTAGGCTATCTTTCCTAAAAACAAAAGATTGAGGCTTGACTTTATTGATGTAGGCTCTAGCTATTCTCATCTTCTGAAACCTTAGATGATACAAGGCCAGTAGCCTCATTTCATCAATACTATCCGAGGGCAAGCTTAATTGGAGTCTTAGGAAGTAAAGTTATTTTGATAGGCGACTCTAATATACGAGATCGATAGGTGTTGGCAGGTATCCTTTTCTTTGAATCAAATTGGCTATGCATTCTAAGAGAAATATGTTTCTAAGCAAACTTCACTAGTTTTTGAATTCTATAAAGTAAAGTAAAGTATCCTATGGTAGCTGTTCCAGTGCATAAAGATTCCAGTAGTGTAGTTCTCTCGGGATTCATTCAACTGCTTAGAAAAGAAAGCTAGCTGCAGATCTGGAAGACCGAATATTCTCTATGAGACTATCAATCCATCTGAACTAAAGGAAAGCGCATACCCTTCACCGGAGAGTTGGAGTTGTTTCTGTACTAATTGCTTGCATCAAAGCCTTCGTAGTTGCTCACCCTTATAGACAAGCTATTTCTTGCTCTAGTAGTAGCTTGGCTACTTTCACTTATTAACGTTGTTTGGCCAGGGATTAATACGAACACGTCTCTCTCCTCCTTTCATTTCTACTTGGTGTGGGAGATTCTAGAGACTAAAGATATAGGGAACTCTAACATATATCCCAAGACATGTATCCATTGCTCCATTGGCATGAATAAAGTTAACCATTTATGCAGATAGGACCTCCTTTCAGGATGAATCCACCATTATTTCAGGTCTGACTGCCAATAATAGAACTCTTCCGTGATGGTCTAAAGCCTTTTTGCCTTTACGGACGACTATCCGTCTTCAACCATCATTACTGTGCTGATAAGGGTAAATCACCTGATTCAAATAGTGCCTCCCTAAGATTTATGATGCTCCTAGACTGAAAGGCAAGTAAGCGATCTATGCCTCTTCGATCTCTTCCCTTGCTCTCCCATTAAGTAAGTTAAGGACCGAGCCAAAGATAAGCCTCAGCCTAGTATACTAAAACCCCCTAGAACGAAAAAGAATTACCCTATATTAAACTTTAGTACTAACCTTAAAAAGTATTCAACCTTAAAAAGAACACAGGAGCCCTAACGACCGTGGACCGAAGCCAATCATTCCTCTACAAAGGGGGGCAGGGGTCCTTTTTTACATTAGACATAAACCAATCTTTCCAATATTAACAGCTATGGTTTCTCTTTTTAAGCTTCTTTGGATGGGAAACTTAGCTTTGATCTTTGATTTCTCTGCTCAATGATTTATATGGATTTCTATCGCTCATTCTTTATTGGAAAATTGCTTTTCATTTTATATTAGGGGTCTTGCTTGCTTGCTCTAGCCTCAAGGCCCAGAGAAGGTCCTTTCGTCATAAAGAGAAGAGTTCCTAATTTACAGTTTACAGTGATTTGCTACTAAAGTATAAGAGACAGCTATACAACAAACAAGATGTAAGCGTCAAAATATACAGAGATAGAGACTTCATCAAAGAAAGAGGAAAAAGCTGTTTAACCAGTTTATTTCTACTGTACATATATATATATATATATATATATATATATATATATATATATATATATATATATATATATATATATATATATATATATGTATGTGTATGTATATATATGTATGTATATGTATACATATATATATATATATATGTATATATGTATATGTATATATATATATATATATATATATATATATATATATATATATATTCATACATGTATATATATATATGTATATATGTATATATATATATATATACATACATATATATATGTATACATATATATATACATATATACATACATATATATACATACATATTATGTATATTTACATGCATACATTTATATATACATACATACATACATACATACATATATATATATATATATACATATATATATATGTATATACATATTTATATATATACATACATACATACATATATATATTGCAAGGACGAAAACAGATGGTGAATGTGGCTAAGATTGTCATCACCTATGTCTAGCCCGAGGAAAATGGGAGATAATGATAGTGGGAATTAAAGAGAAAAATGATTGGAGAAAAATAAGTAATTATATATGACTAGATTCCTTCATAAGTAGGCATGCTCATGGCATCCCGTATGGTGCACAAACAACAAATTACATATGACTTCCAGCGAAGTGCCAGCGAGTGCCAGCGAGTGCCACAGGCAAGAATAAGAAACACAAAATGTCTTCTTCTAAGAGAGAGCAGGCGGAAGAGATTACATTAATTACACTTGGCCTTTAACCTGTCATTGTGAGACGAGACTACATGCAGTAAGATTTTTCCGTCCGACCAAACCAATTGGAAAAACTCCCCATGTTTTCGCCAATGTCGCAGATTTGCTGTGCCGAGTATGGGAGGACAGCTAGCGATCCACATATCCACCTACAGCAAGGAAACAAGAAATTAATTAAGAAGCGGTAGAAGCCACATTTGTAGTAGGAAGCCACATTTGTAGTAGGACAAGGGACGAAACTGTGCCACATTAATTCTTATAGAGCTTTTATAAGGGCGACTATTTATGCAAGCAACAGTATCACTTTATCATCTTGATTAGCCTTTTTAAGGCTCATGTTTTAATTATTTGCAACCATGAATGATTGCGCGAGTCGCACAGATAACTCAGCAGAACCAAGGATCAAAGACGATAAAGAGTACACGGGCATGCTGACCGCTGAGTACAACCTTCTCAAGTTTATCCGCCCATAAACACAACATTATTGCGTTTAACTAACACCTTTTAATCCCCTAATCCCAGGGTTTGGTTTAGTTTGTTTGTCCGAGAAATGAAGCCAACATTACAAAGATCAATACCAAATTAGCTAGGCAATCATAGCTAAAGGAGCCTCAAAAAGTAGATGGCGAGGGAACTGTCTTGTATCCGAAACGAAAACCGAATCCTATGTTCCGAGATGCACACTGGCTATTACTCCATTGCAACGCACGTAATAGAACATTTATAGATAAATAATAATGTGGAAACAAGGCTGAGGCAAATATCGAGACTGCAGGGCTGATCTTGGAGTTGGAATACACAATTTGAGTTATGGCCTTTGGAACTTGAAGCAGAATTATAGAAACAACAGAGTAATTCTACCCCATTTAACAATCTCTTAGCGTAAGACTAAATCATGAAAAGAAAGCCTCGCTGCTATTAACATCAAAATGCTGGCACTGCATAACAAACAGACGAACTGCAGTGATGAAAAGCTTGGTTATGAATACACACACTATGAAAAAGTCTCATATAATAACAGGCAAAATAGGTGCTTACACTGATTACTAGCATGCAATTCTCAGATGATGCCACGAGAAATATTTTAGTAGGAAAAACATACCAACTTCCCTAGTCTATTAGAGAATCCCTAATTCTTGCTGTATAAACCAATTTCAACTCAAATTATGTAGTATGAAATGAGCAATTTGATAAACCTTTTTTTATGGAAAAAAGAGAAAATTACAAAGTATGCATGTGGTTTTATTTACAAGAGAACTATTTGATTTTTACCTCCAATTGTATAACCTTTTATCTTGCCATATCCAACTGTAGTATAACTAAATTGTAACAAGGTTTTCTACAACCACTTTACATATAAATAAAAAAAAAAATATATATATATAATAAATTTCCAAATCTATCAAAGATCACACAAGCAATATCAGTTTAATTCTTCTGAGCATTTTCTGTTATCAAAGTGTGCCAATATAATTGCACAAACAACAAACAGTAGTAAACACATTTCAAGCGTAAGATAATTCAACCAAGTCCACTTCCTACACAATCTTCTCCAAAATCTTATCCTAATTTTAGAAGTTAAAAATTCAGTTTCAAGAAACCTAGAGAGCTTATCATAATGTCAGACATTTGCATTGTCACCATCTTAGCTATCCTAACCTTTTTGAGATCCCATCTCCACTTAGCCACCTTTATTGGCAGCAACTTGCAGCGAGAAACAAATAGGTGACTCAAAGCAGCTCCCACAAGTAACTAAAATCCCAGAGTGCAGACTCCAAACAGATTCCTGAAGGCTTTAATCTACTTCCAGTCCTTTGACCTGAATTTAGGCTCCATCTCCACAATCATAGATGACTAAAAATCACAATCAAATTAGACAATGCTTGCCATTACTCCACTCATCTAACTCCGAGGAAATAAATATCACCTCTATATAAACGCAGCTGCACTATGTATACAACAACAAGCATAATATACACCACGAAAAAATTATATGCTCCAAACTCACATAACTAATTATGCCAGTATCTATATTTTGATTGATATAGGTCACTTCCAGAACTAATATAAAACTATTAGAATATTTCCAGAACTAATTTTGCTAATAAAACTCACATAAAACATTTTGATTTATATAGGTCATTTCCAGAACTAATTTTGCTCATAAAATTATTAGAATACATCCAGAACTTATATAAAAGCTCGGACTGCCAAATGGGCAAACTAGTAAGCATTCCTCAAGACAGCATGATGGTTCAACCATCCTAAATAGAAATTTTGTGCAACATATTGCAATTATAGATGATTCTGATAGTCAATCATATAAAAATTCAGCAAATTTCTCAGCTCTTAACAATGTAGAAAAATGTGAAGACAGCATTCAAGTTAAAACTCCTCTAAATTTACTTTAGCGCTGCAGCAGTTGACAACCTCGATTGCAATCATGAACTCTTGGCATCATATACCCTCAACTAGCCTGAATGGATGTTCTAATCAATGACCTTCAACTTGTCTAAGACTCCGGTTCTAAGCAAACCAAGTCTTACCGGCTTTTGTAGATGATTGTAATTCTAGGCTGAAATGCATAGATAATTTAGGAAAATTTAGAAGTCTTAGCTACCAAAAATTATCATGGCCTCTAGCATTGAACTCTATTCCTATATTATATGTTTATTTGTTTATTTGTGCCCAATACATCTAGTGCCAGGCATCATAATCTTAAAAAAATTACAACAATATAGTTATCCCAACTTGTACATAAGATTTGCATGTCTAATAGATATCAAACCCCATCAGACAATGGGACCACGCATTTAGAATGAATGATTTTGGACCTTAAAACAAACAAATGCAAATTCAACATCTTTCCCAAAGTACAAGATAACTAGAAAACAATAATTGAAAAGGGAAATGATTTTCGCCAAACTTTATCAGCAACCATGAGACTGATTAAAGATGAGAAAACATATGTTAGCTAGGTCAAAAAATGAAATAAATACTGTGACGGAACAGTTTCAATTAGATGGATATAACAGAGAGATCTACAAAAATAAACCAGATGGATATAAAAAGAGGTGCAGAAAAATAGGGAGAGCTAAAAAATCAGAGCTTGTCGCTTAATTGTTTTAGCAAATAATTAATATATACCCTAAGACTGGTTACTATGGATCATCCAGCAACTCAATGTGTCCCTAAACATTGTAGCTTAGCCAAGCATGGGTTGGAAAAAGAATCTTACAGTGATTTAAAAAGTGCTAGGCGCCAAAAGGCGCCAAGGTCCAAAAACGCTCGAGGCGCTAGGCGCTCGCCCGAGCGAAGCGAGACGCTAAAATATTAAAATATATAATATAATTAATAAATATAATTATTTAACAATATTAAAATTAAAATAATATATTATTAATCTAATAAATACAAATACATTACTGTTACTGTTAGCAGTATACAGTATACTGTTAACAATATACTTTCGAAAGAGGAGAAGGAAGAGGAGTGTAAGGGAAGACCGAGGGTGCAGCGACAACGGTAAAAGTGAGCAGCAACAGCGAGAGCGTGAGCGGCGACAGTCGCAACGGCAGGGACAGCAGGAGCGGGAGCGGGAGAGGCGAGCGACGACAGCGGCAGCAGCAGCGGGAGCGGGAGCGGCGAGCGGCCACAGCGGCAGCGAGTAGCGGCAACGGGAGCGGCGAGCGACGACAGCGGTAGCGGCAGCAGCAACGAGCAGCGGCAGCGTGAACGGCGAGCAGGGTTAGGGTTGGGCAGCGGCAACTGATATTGGTGCTTTAGTTGGTTCGATTGATCCAACTAAAGCACCGGAGACCGAACCAGACCTAAAACGCTAGTTCGGTCGCCTGGTTTAACCCAGGCACTCGCCCGAAGCGCCCGGCGCCTGGGCTCGGGCGAGTGCCCAGGCGACGCTTGGAAGTGAAGTGAGGCACTCGGGCCTCGCCTCACCTCGCCCGAGCGCCTAGGCGAGTGCCTGAGCGCCTATTGAAATCACTGCTTAATCTTAAAATCAGGTTGAATTTGGATCAAAATCATGGACAATTCCATATAGACCATATTCTAACATGCTTTTCTCTATAGTAGCCCAACACTATCTCACGCATCCAAAATAATTCTATCCCTTGCAAACTACCAATACCAAACAAAACAAAAACAACTTGGCCAAACTCTACAAAGGTTATACAAGACCAACGCCATCCTGCTAGTCTCTATCACATCATGGCTTGCTTTGAACAACATAAGTTAGTTTACTGCACTAAGGTGACAACAGAATCTCCTTGGCAAGTGACTACTGGTGTTAGTAATAGTTTGTAATTTTGGAACTGCATTTTCGTATATTATAATATGAAAGACTGTCAAGAATTGGATAACATGAACAGACTTTCTTACCATGCTATGTCACATCAGCATTACAATGACATCAGAAGTTTGACCTAAAGCCTAGCAAGCAACTTTAGATAGCTTGAGGATGCAATTAATGGGCTGCTTGATTAACTCGAGTGTAGCAGTGATGGTTGTTTTTGCAAGCTAATTTCACATACATGATTCAGTCAAATGATAGCCACACCTGACACGAATCCATATTTACCGAACAAGTCTGAAGACACTTTTATGAAGCTGTTTCCTCTAAAACAATAGAAAAGAAAGATTGAATGGAAAAAATGAAAAGAAAAATGCAATACATACTCAAGCCAACCTCGCCACAAATTGGCTTGCCGGTCCTAAGCAGCAGGAATCTCAGTGGAAGACAATAAAATAACCCTAATGATTGTAAGAAATGAAGCATGTCAAAAAAAGCAGAGTGATTTGTTGGGTGATGTTTGAGTTTACTATGTGAAAAGCTACCAGTATCAGGTTCATTTCAAACATCAGTGGTCCTCTTGGAAAGTTACTTGTCCTGTTTAACTCAAGAATGCTATTAAGAAGTTTAGCCAATGACCAGTGCATGCATGACTGCATAGTCGGATAAGACCAAGTAACAAACATTAATTCATGCCAGACTAAGGTCAGGGCTTGGAAGTCAATCCAAGCGAGTACACACCGAAACAAGGATAAGTTAAAAACTTTCTGTTCACTGAAAAAAATGTGAGTCAAGGTACTTTCGATCTACATTTGTATGTAAACTTAAGTTAAACAATAAGAACAGCTTTCGCTGTAAGAGCGCAGACACAACTTAACATAATCAATAAATCATCATTACCACTCTTGAAATTCTGGCTGCATAAGGGGGCATACTGCACTAAGTCCATCAAAATTTAACTCAGCATTCAAATCAGGCATCATAAGATTTGTCAGACCAACCTGGTCATATCATTTTTATCATACAGAGCAGATCTTATGTAATTTTTATTGTTATGTGGATAGCTAACTTTTGAAATCCTTTGTGGAGTTTCTAATGTTCCTTTTTGCTCTAGCTTCATTTTCATCAGACCTAAATAATGACAATTGTCAATGGAAAATTTGCTATGTCCCAATTATCAAAAGTGGATGAAGGGTTGGGCTATTATACAACGTTGATGTGCTTCATATTAGCAACTTGAACATAAACCTTTCAAGTTCATTTAAAGTTCTTTACATTATTAACTCAATACCCGACAAATTAATGTTATAGTATACCTAGTATAATGCATAGATGAGTAGCCTCATGGATAGCATTAAGGTTTGCAATACACATGTGTAATGCTTGGTATGGATGGTATGTACTGGTCCGATAGGATATTGATATGTGGACCGCCCTCTACCAGGTGGTACCGGTCACTTGACCTCGTATTGAGCGATACGAGGTCTGTATAGGATGGTAATGGTCGAAATATGACTGTTACCGACCTGTACCGGTCGATACGTTCGGATTTCGACCATTACCGATCAAGGGCTGAGACAACATCGAGTCAAAACGTGGTGGAAGGAGCCGAACAACATTGAGTTAGACTACTCTAGAGAGACACCCAACAGTCACAATCGTTTGCCCAACGTATAAAGGCAAAGGCAAAGGGGAAGGCAGTAGCATCAGCTAGACCGTTGGAAAAAATCGAGTCAAAGCGATGAGATACCTTCGCAATCGCATTTAAAAACCAGCTCGGTCCAAAGACATGGCAACGACGAGATACACGTATCACTCAAGATTCAGATATCTGAGGCTGGTGCATAAACTGAAGAGTAGTATTTTACACATATCACTCAAGATTCAGATCATGAAGCTCGACGAGATACCGATTAAGTTTATGCACGGAAGGGGAAGGGGAAGCCAATGATTGATTTTAAGCAGATGCAACAGATCCTACATGACATAGACACAGAGCGAAGCCCGTCATATTCACAACCATCGTATTATAAAAAATCTTACGGCCAATAGCAGTATGGTGATAGTCATACTTCTCTGAGCAATAGTATAATAATCGATCTTATGATACAAAGCAGCAGATCAGTAACGAAAGTAAAAGTTCTGACATTCTCTATGCTCCACACCAATACATGCTATATTAGTCCTTTCCTCAGGAGTCGCCTTGGATACATGTGGTTCACAACGATCAGACTACAACCATCACTACATGACATACGGTGTATCAATACACTATGTTGTGAGATCAATTTCAAGATTGGGTCCAACAAACATATCATATTGATATACAGGTATATAAAATCGAGAACCCCGATTCACCACCTGTAGTGTCCTATCATTCTTTTTGGTAGTAGAACCTGGTATATCAATCGATTGATTATTTAATTCATTAGAATCAGCGATTTCAATAGGTGCACGGGCTTGGCGAGGCGAGGCCCGAGCACCTCGCTTCATGTCCATGCGGCGCGCTTCAAAGAGGCGCGCCGCCTAGGCGCTCGCCCAAGCCCAGGCGCCAGGCGCTTCGGGCGAGCGCCCAGGTTAAACAAAGCGACCGAACTAACGTTTTACATCTGGTTCGGTCTTCGTTTTACATCTGGTTCAATCGAACCAATTAAAGCATCGATACCAACCTCCCAACATCCCTTTCGTGACTTCCCCAACCCTAACCCTGCTCATGATTCTGTCATCGACATTTCTTCTCTACTACCATTGCCTCTCTCCACTACTGTTGCCTCTTTCCGTTGTCACTACTCTCCGTTGCCACCGCCACCATCGCTGCTTGCCGCTGCCACTATCGTTGCTCGCCACTCCCGCTGCTCTCAGTCAACAGCCTCAGTCTTACTCTTACTCACTCTTCTCACATCGACTCGATAGTATACTGTTAACACTATATTAAAAGTATATTGTTAACTATATACTAGTAACAATATTTTTATTTATTTAAAATTATTGTTATTGTTTTGAATTTGAGACTTTTTGTTAATGTGACATTGTGATTTTGTACTTTAGATTTTCTCAATTTAATATCATATTTTTATTTAAATAATTATATTTATTAATTATATTATATATTTTTATATTTTTGCCTTGCTTCGCTCGAACGAGCGCCTCGGGCATTTTTGGACCTTGACGTCTTTTGGCACCTAGCACTTTTTAAATCACTAATTGTAATATTAAAGTTTAAGTTGTATAAGAAATAATACAACAATTCAAATAATTTCTTTGTAGATAATTCAATATTAACGGAAGGACGATCTAGAACATACCACAAAGCTACTCCTCAAAGCCTGAAAAAGATATATAACACTATTCTTTTCTAATTTACATTATTTTTATTGAAATTATACTAAATGTATATTTATTTCTAACTTAAAAACCCTAATATGACTTTTTTTCTATTTTTCAAGTATTTTTGAAGTTTTTTTATTATTGTACACCCTGATGTATCGTCGGTATGCCTCGGTATATACTATACCAAGCAATACATCGGTACAAACCGAAATTGTAATTCTTAGATAGCACAAATGGTACGTTATAGTGTAAAAGCCAGAATTTATCTCATGTACCTTGTAACTCGGGTTTAGACATTTTAAACATGGTTTGCCAATATCAAGTGAAAAGTTTCATGATTAAATCCTACAATAAAAAGTATATAAAAGACAAGATAAAAGCTAAGACCAAAATCAGTAAGTGCTCACTTGTACCATGGTACAATTACCCTAGAGTTCTTATTATAAGACCAAAATCACTAATAGCCTAGATGTGATTCTACTAGAGTTCTTATGATGTAACTACAAGCATTGAGTTGATGACCGTATCGATCAGCAGGTCTACAGTATTGTGTGCCTCTTTTTTGAAGTTGTTTTGTGAACTTGGCTAGTAAGTTGGCAGTTGGCACCATGCAGAAACGGATTCTGATATGTTGACATACAGTCATGAGGCTGAAATTACGCTAAGATTCAATAAAGCCTTCTCAATTTTAATTTACAGAGACATACTACTAGGATAACTGGAAAACACGCTTGTTTGAGTATTCAAACAAAACCACAAATTGCAAGAGAGTTTAACAGGAAGATAATAGGCAGAGGGAAACGTATAATTGCAGTCCTCAAGTCCTTTGAGATGGCTTTTAGAGGGCACATGAAGAAAGCTGAATGAAAAATCCCATTTTCAGTTTGTAGTATTCAAACAAAACCACAAATTGCAAGAGAAGTTAACAGGAAGATAATAGGTAGAGGGAAACATATAATTCCAGCCCTCAAATCCTTTGAGATGGCTTTTAGAGGGCACATGAAGAAAGCTGAACGAAGAACCCCGTTTGTCCATAAAGTTAGAAATAAAAAGGGCACATGAAGAAAGCTGAATGAAAAACCCCATTTGTTCACAAAGTTAGCAATAACTGTATCTTACACATCAATCAAAATACAAGTTACCAAGAAGCTCTCAAGACATCAACATCTCTCTTCATTCCAAGCTAATTATGTAAAACACGAAAACAATCAACAAAAATATTCTTTCCAAGAACAAATAATACATCAGAAGATATAAGATAACAAGCACTTAAACTACCATCAAATTGGAGAAATCAAGAAGTTCAACATGCTTTTTTTTTCTTCCTCAAATCATCTTTCCTACTGTCACTTAGGATAATCTAAGACTGAAACACCCTTTATTATGTATTCGTAATGACTGCCCACTGAGTTACTAATAAGTATAACTCACATGCAAATATTCGACAAAGATTAATTTTAATAGTGTACAAGTTTAAGCAGGCTCACAGTCTAAAATATATACCTAAATTCATTTTCACTCCTAAGTTCATACTACATCAAACACTTTCTGCATATTGGCAGTATTACTATAAATGGTATAAATAATATTATACCTCAACATTTAGACGATGGGCAACCACCAAGAATTTTTCAGAATCTATTATCACCACTAAATTCATGCATTCAAAAAATTACCAGTACAACACATATAGATACATAAACATAAAATAAGCATCAATTCATATCAAATTCGATAAAATTAAATGCAAGGGAATATAAAGCCTAGAAAAAAAATTGTCACATAGAGGGAATATAAAGCCTAGAAAAATCTGAAATATAGAGATAACAATAAAGATCATATGGATCAATACCAGCCAGACAGAGGAGAGAGTTAAAAGGGGAAGACGAAGAGGAGGTGGAGGTACAGATGGCAGAGGTGGAGGCAATTTGTACCAAAGGAGGAAGCAACAATGACACAAAGAGATGACAACAGCAGCATGAGTAGGCCGCAGAATATGAAGAAAGGTGTGCGGAGATGAATAAAAAGGCGGCAGCAATGCCAAAAGCCAGATGCAAAGGTGATGACAGCAATGTGAGGAGATGGCAGCAAGGGTGGCAATGGGGGAGAGAGAAGAGAAGTGATGGTTAGGAGCTATTGAAAGTGTTAAAATCCGAATCCCATATCTAAGAAGTTAAAACAATTAAAAATTCCAAATTCTAGTACTGGTTCTCTTAGCCAGTGGTGCTCTCTGTAAGGCAACCTTACTAAACGGGACACTCAGACTCAGTATCGGTCAACACTGGACCAGTAAATAATGGTCAATACTGACCAATATAATGATGTTCAAAGCCTCTCTATACTGTATATGTATGCAAGTACATAATAAACATGCAATGATCAAACAAAAATCCAAAGGCTAGTAAAGCAGGAGTCATTTTGTTTTTTTTCTTTTTGTTCCCTTATTCATTATTTGGGTGTTTCTTCAAGAAAAGATAAACCTCAACATGTGTTTTCTTTTGGCAATTGTAGCAAGTTATCATGTGGCAGCATCATATGCATTTTTAAATTATCTATCAAGATTGTCCAAGGGTAATAAAAAAGAAGATGAACTACAGAGGCTGGATGAGAAAATATCGATTAAAGATACTCTTCCATGAAGAAAAACCCAATCAAAGATCTTATCAATAAGAAAAATTATCACCAAAAACAAAATGGAAGTGACAATTCTTCAGAAATCAAAGATGGGTGAGTCTCTAGCTTTAAAATCATGTCATATAAATTCCTAAATTGTATTCTTTTCATTTATTTATTTATTCATTCTTTTACTTGGGGATCTATACAACAAAAGGATTTAAATTACAAAATTTAGCCTGAATTTATGTAGTTTTGTTTTCCTAATTATGCATGAGGTGTAAATTGTTCATATCAGGTGGAGATTTAAGTGCCAAGGTGAATATGATACTTGGGCCCCCCAATCGTGTCTCAATCATTCGTGTGTAAAGTGCATTTGTTATGAAATCAGGTAAGGAATCAAAATTAGTCTTGGTATTATCTTCTCCTCCCTCTCTCATTTCTCTTTCACCATTATCAAATCCTTTAAAAAGAAAAAAAGACATGTTCTTTACCAAATCCCCTCCCCACAGAATGCTGATAGACTACACATCACTCTGCTGCCTTGTTAGAATTTTAAAGCAAACATCGATGATTCAAAAAATATGCAAAAATATCAAGCATTAAGTACTAATCATTTGGCCCTCCTTAATGAACCAATTTTTGTTCACATGTTTATTACTTTGAGTAGTGTTTTGTGTCAAAGGATATCATCAATATTGATCATACACAAAAAAACTTGTAAAATGCACCAAGCATTTAGTAATTCAAATCATTTGATGCTTTGGTTGCTATCTTTAGTGAACCTCTTTTTGTTCACATGTTTAGTAGTTAGATATTGTTTTGGACCAAAGGATATTGTGATCAACTTGCTAGGAGCAATTTAATACTTATTATATTTTTTATGCACTTCATTGTTTATCAAGCTCCAAATCATTGATATTTTCCTTATCCTCATTTTATCTATGCTTTGACATTCATCAATTGTCTTAAGTAATTTGTTGCTTGAGTTCCCTTTATTCCCTGGTTATCAATGTCAAAGCATAAATTTGACCTCCCCACATCTAAGCAACATCTAAGCAAAGAATCCAAGCTTTAGCTATATTAGTTTCTTATCTATTCAAATATGATAAGAAGAGTTGTCACTAAGTAATATTTAACTCTAATTCTTACATACAAGAGATAATAGATAAAAAGGGCAATAAGGATATGGACAGGAGCAATATACATAACTTTATCATACAAGCAACCTTATCCCAAGGAGCAGAGAAGCTATTTTTGTGACTCAACCTCAAGGACTGCAATTTCGTGCCGACCTATCACAGACTTAGTTGGAATTGCCTAAGTTGAGGCACCCTTGCGGCAAAGTTACGGACTTAGATAGAGTTGCCTAAGTCGTGAAGCACCCTTACACCAACTCCTTGGACTTAGCTAGGATTGCCTAAGTTATGAGGCGCCCTTGCGACCTATGCGTCCGCAAAGGGTCAGCCTAGTTGCAACCTCGTACAAGTCTCGAAGGACCTGTAAAACAGAAAGTTGATTAGATTAAAAACGAGCGACAGACAAATCCCGACATCTCGCGAAGAGAGAAGCTTTACAAGCAATTCAGCGAGCACCTTGAGTGCAAGAGAGAAAAGAGAGGAAGGAGAAAACAAGGACTTTAGAAGATAGAACAAATAGTTGCAAGTCCACAAACAACTGTTCACTGGGTGCCGGGCACGAAAGCAAGTTCCCATCAAGTTAACGTGCGAACTTGTGAAGATTGTTCAACGCCCGATAATATACTGAAGCCCCATCCAACCCTATGCCACCCGGGGGGTTCCAAGGTGCTGAAATGGCTTACGTTTTGTATGCAGCTGCGGTTTGCAAAAAACAAACTGCGACACGTGAAAACGAAGCCATTTTGGGGCAGTTCGGCCTGGCGCGGCGAGCGGTCGCACTGTAGCGCTGCGAACTATCGTTGCTTACATTTTCCAGGCAAAATCACACAAAATCAAGGCAAAACATGATGCCATGTCTCTGTACAAGCATGCAAAAGTGACGAACGGTTCGTTGAACAAAGTTGTTGTAGGTGCGCGACGACCGTTCGTGACATTCTCCCCCACTTAAACTGTCAACGCACTCGTCAACGCTTGTTGGTAGTTGTTGACGACTGCTTCTTCATGTCGTAGGGCATCTTCGAGCTCCCAACTAGCTTCGATTCGGGAAAGCTTTCGCCACTTCACCAAGTACTCAATCTGCTCAGCTCCATTGGGTAGCTTTATCTTACAATCCGTTAAAATGGTTTCAACTCGCTTTTCGTAGAAGGCTTTGGTGGGGGATAGTTGAGTTGAAACACTTCGGGAAGCATATTGCGGATCTGAATGGTAGACTTTCAAGTTACGGGCGTGAAAAACATTATGAATTTTGAGCCATGCCGGCAACTGCAACTTGTAAGAGACGTTGCCCACCCTACTGATAATTGGGAAGGGCTCTTCATACTTGTGCACCAATCCTTTGTGTACTTTGTTTCTAAAGAATTAGAGTGATGCTGGTTGGAGCTTTACCAACACCAAATCGCCGACTTTGAATTCCTGCGGTCGCCTTCCCAAGTATGCCCACTTCATCATTTTGGTCGCCTTCTCCAAGTAAGCCCGTGCAATATCCGCATTTCGATGCCATTCTTTTGCAAAGTGATATGCTAACGAACTACTCCCAGTATACCCGGTAGCCAAGGTGTGAGGAGTCGACGGTTGTTGTCTTGTAATGATCTCGATGGGGCTCTTGTTAGACGCAGAGCTCCGCTGCAAGTTGTAGGAGAATTAGGCTATGTCCAACAGCTTCACCCAATCTCGTTGGTTGGCACTCATGTAATGCCAAAGATATTGCTCAAGGAGCGAGTTTATCCTTTCAATTTGGTCATTCGTCTAGGGGTAGAGGCTTGTGGAGAAGTATAACTTAGACCCCAACAATTTGAATAGCTCGGTCCAGAATCATCCCAAGAATCAAGCGTCTCGATCACTGATGATATTGTGCAGGACTCCCCAATATTTCATCACATTCTTCATCATCAGCTTTGCCGTCTCCTCTGCTGAACAGTGTAGGGGTGCAGCAATGAAAGTTACATACTTTGAAAATCAATCGACCACCACGAGTATCGATCTGAGTCCCCCTACTGCCCACAAGCTTAATATGAAGTCCAAGGAAACGCTCTCCCATGGCCTTTCTGATACAGGCAACGACTCCAAAAGTTCGACCGGCTTCCGCTGCTCCACCTTGTTTTGTCGGCAAGTGAGGCACATTCGAACATATTCCTCCACATCAATCCCCATCTTCGACCAGTAGAAGGCCCTCTCCACAAGAGCCAAGGTTCTGTGAATACCGGGATGTCCAGCCCAAAGGGAATCGTAACACTCTCTTAAAAGTTCACGCCTTAAATTGTCCACTCGAGGAACATAAACCCTATTTCCTTTTGTGTAAACGAGTCCCTCCTAGACCCAAAATTGTCGTGCCTTACCTTCTTTGATGAGCCGCATCAGGGTTACTGCCTGAGAATCACTGTACAGTCCATCCCTGATCCTGGAATGGCCTTCTTTGATGAACTCCTTCAGAATGTTCGCCACCATAGTAGGTTCATGAATGGCCTCCTCGTCGAAGGGCTTTAGCTTCACAATAGCCACGAATGTTAATTCGCCTTTTCGTACCCCTTTCTTCAGTTAGTCGATATTTGTTGGGGGTCCCTAGTTCCTCTCCGAGAGACGGGTACCACACAGGGGTCGTCACCTCCCATCATACATAGGGAGTTTAGGAACGACATTGGCACCAACTTCGTCACGTGCATGAACTCCATTCCGAGAATCACTTGGAAGTCATCCAATGGCACCGCCATCATGTTTGTGCTCCCGATCCATGTTCTAATCTTGATGGGGACTCCCTTTGCTAGCCCGGAGATCCGCTTAGCCTCCAAGTTCACCGCCTTTATCCAACTTGGGTTCTTCTCCAAGATCAGCCCAAGTCGCTTTACTTCTCGATCGGCAATAAAGTTGTGGGTAGCGCCCGTGACCACCATTGCACGGGTTGTTTGGGCATTGAGCTTAATGTCCACATACATCAGCTCGCTACTCCCTGCTTTCAATGGCTTTGCCTTCATGTTCTCCCCCACTTGACCCTGCAATGCATTCAACAAACACATTGCTCTCATTTGGGGACCTTGCGACTCCTCATCGTCGTTGCTGGATTCTGAACTACTTGAACTGAGGGCGACGGCCTTGCCCTTGTCTAACTTAGGAGGATGGATTGAAACTGTTAAGGCATTGAGTGCCTGTTTCTGTGGCCAGTCCCTCACCATGTGCGGCCCTCCACACAAGAAGCATTTGCCAGGTTTTGGAGCTTTGCCTTTTGAGCTTGTCCTTTGTGGGAACTCTTCTTTATTTGTTCGCCCCCGGGTTCCTTCCCTCGAGAATATTTTGGAGGGCGATTTCCTGAAGATTGTTTCCTTTTCCCCGAGTCCTCCGAGGAAACAAAGTCGGTGAGCCTTTCTGCGGCCGCAATTGCCCCAATCACATCGGTGACATTCCTTCGTTGTAGTTCCTGTTGAGCCCATGGCTTCAGGCCATCGAGGAAGCTGAACAACTTATCCTTCTCGGACATGTCCTATATGTACAGCATCAGTGCAGAAAATTGCTTCACATAGTCTCCGATGGAAGTGCTTTTGGCAGAGTTATCTCAACTTCCTTCTTGCAATGAACTTTGTGTTCTCGAGTAGGAACTGAGTTCTCAACTCCCGCTTCAAGTCCTCTCATGTGTCCACTCAACACCGACCTTGTTGGATCTCCTCCCAACGAGTTCGCCACCAAAGTTTTGCATCTCCATTCAGATACATGGTTACTATTAAAACTTTGGTATCTTCAGAATCAGGCCTTGTAGCTCGAAAGTATTGTTCCATACCAAACAAAAAATTCTCGAGCTCTTTTGCGTCCCTGGCACCTCCATTGCAATGAGGCTCAGGTGCCCTCAAGTTTTGTGGTGACGTAACGCCAGTGTTGCTCCCTCCCGCATTTAGTGCCCTTGTGAGTGTTCACTCTGGAAGTGAGTTTCGCCATGACTTTGTGCAAATGTTGCACGGAGTCTTTGGTATCATCCATCAGTCGATCGACTAGGGCCTCCACCTTGTCGATTCGAGATTCAGCTTCTTCTTGCGAGATCTCTACCTCAAGAAGCTTTCGTTGGCCTTGGTAGAGTTCCTCCAAGCTCGCTTCAAGAACATCCAGGCAGGTTTCCGCCACTATGAGTCTCTCTTTATGGCTCTTCTTCCCGGTTGGCGCTCTAGATTGCGCCTCCTCCGCTCGCGGAGAGTAGCCAACATATCGCTCATCATGTTTGGTGTCACGCTCCTCCAGAGCGACTCCAACAGCATAAGAGCGAGTTTGCACTTGCAGCCCACCTGCGATTGCTTGGGGCAACGGTCCGGCTTGTCACGGACAAACTTCTAAACAGGATGTTTAATGTAATACTTATGTATGTCCATGTCTTTTGGTATGTTCATGCTTTGTACAGCATGTAGAGGGACGACCGAAGGCTTAATAGTCCCATTTTAGTTAGGTTGGTGGCCGCTTTAGACTTGTAAATAAAGGTTGTGTCATGTGGACACGTGTGAGAGATTTTCGGTCTGTAATGGACCATTTTACCCTTTGTTGTGTAACTGTTCAGAGCTTGTAAAGTCTGTTTGTAATTTGCATTGTCTATGAAGTATTTCCTGGAATGTTTGCTTGTGGATCCCGAATGAGCCGTTTTCTCTAACCCGTTCTCTCTTTTGTGGGTCCTAAGGGACCGTGGGAGGCTTCGGGGAGGCTGACCTTTACGGACGGACACGCAAGGGTGCCGCACGACTTAGGCAAAACCAGCTAAGTCCGTGACAAATGGTATCAGAGCGGGACAAACACTCATAGAAACACTTAGCATGCAAATGTGGGGGACCTAGCGAGGCTGCGTTGAGGGCAGTCAACACACGCGCGACCGTTTGGGGGAAAACGGGCATGGAGATGTAGGGAAAAGGAGTCGCTCGGAGGAGCGGGCATCTGACATTGGCATTCAGAGGAATGGCCAACCCTTCGCGCAAGAGGCACCACGAGAACGGGCAAGCTTGGAAGAATGCGGAGCGCACAAAGGTTGGGATGGCTGAGTTTGAGCTACGGCTCAACGTTGACAACTATACTTGATGGTGCTCAAGGCAAACGAGGCGCTTGGTAAAGGATAAGACCATGCAAGGTGGAATGAGTTGCTCAACGACCGAAAGAGTTATGCAAAGCTCACAGAGGTGAGGGGAATTGCTAACTCAAAGAATTTGGTACTCATGCATGGGCTTGTATGCGGACGATGGAATGTTCGTGGTCATCCCAAGGCGACCGAAACTCGGTGCCATGGAGCATTGAAACTTTCTCTTCGGCATGTGAAGGATACGTTCGTAGGAGGCTGAAGTGTGCAACGAGTTCAGCATGTTGCTCGGCCTTCAATGGTGCAGCGGGGGCTGTATTGACGTGGAGTCGCAATCTAGCAAGTGCGTTTGCAGGAGGCAGAACAATGCACAGTTTGTTCAGCAGATCGGAGTAATCCAAGGGTATGGTGGTCTCCGAAACGAAGAGAGATGTTGCTCCAACGAGACAGTTATCCAGAAGGGATAAGTCCCGGCTCTCCAAAGGGAGAATCATGTGGGACGGACCTCACATGTTGAGGAGTATCTCAACAAACAACAACTCCACGAAGCTCAATGGACTAAGCAAGTGGCAAGGAGTCGTCGTATGATCTCGCTCAAGAGAATGCATTGGTGGATGTATTACGAGATCAAGTGGGGAAGTGACCCAAAGCAATACAAATGAAGGCACACTTGGAGTCGATATGGAGATCGGACTCAAGGGAGGGCTGACCCGTGGAATGGTGGGCACGAGGGTCACCATCAACTCAATGCAAAAACGAGGCGCGGAGCAACTTGGGTGTAACTTGGCGAAGTACCCAAGCCGCATGAAGGGAGCCAGCATAGAAGATGGAACATGGAGCGGAGGCATAGTGCTTTCCTTAGACAGAGGTCAAGGACATAAACTCTTATAGAGGCAAGAGCAGGATCATGTTGTTCCATGGATCATTCATTCTGACGGAGCAGACTCATCTTGTATGGTGCCAAAGACGAAGGGAGCTTCTAGGCACATGCACCTTATCTCGGAAAAGAATTTGATGGAGGAACTAAGGCGACTCAATTTGCGGAGGCGAAGTTAGATTCAGAAGGTCTTAGCACGGGGCAAGAGGACACAGAGGCGAGTGCTCTTGAAGAATATGCCACAGTGTTGCCATTCAAGTTGCCATGAAGGAAGCGGTGTGCAGCGAAGATTGTGCTGGTAGAGGCAGAGGCTCAGGATCCAGACAATGGTGCACTAATTGCAGCGAAGTTGGGGGACTTTGGGAGCTACTAGGCGACGGACTGTCCTAGAGCGATGCTTCATCTAGGTGTGACCCAAGAGTGGGTGGATGAAGGTTGATTGCCAAAGAAGCGAACAAAATCGAAGGTGGAAGAGACCCAGCGATGTATTGGCAGAGGCCACACATAGAGGGATCACAATTCGAGTTCATCCCACAAGGATCAGAATGCAATAGAGATGTCACCAGGAGGCGACATGGTGTAGCGGATCGTGGTGGAACAATTCGTGGCAATGCGATACACACGACATAATCCCGCGAGGGACTAGATCATACGGAGGTATGATCAGGAGCTACTGGAAGCTCCACTTCGGTGAACAACACGATGATAAGAAGGGCTATGGATTCAAGGAGTGAAGGCCATGGTACCGCAGAGGCGAGTCTTCCGTGCGTGCATCGAATTTTGCATCGGATGAAAGCCTTGGTCATCAGCATATGGGGGCTGTGTTCCACTAATGGAAAAAGTTCGAATGCAAGTACCAGTAAGTCCCATGGGAGAGACTTGATCATACAGAGGTATAATCGAAGCAGCTGGAGAGTTGGACTGCTCCAGAGCTCATATTCGCTTAAGGGAGCCCGACAAGTCAGAGGACAAGGTCGAGTAAGCGAACGTTGCTACCAAGAAAGCTAAGGAGAACATAATCGGTGTAAATCCTACAACGTGATGGCAGAGGCTATGCATGGGAGTTGCAGTCTATCTTTCCATCGACCAAAGGGAGCTGCTTGGAGAACACAGAGGTATTGAAGCAGGGGGTCGAAAGGGGCGAGGAAGCGACGACGAGTCTAGAGGGACTTAGCTACCCAAAATCAAGCATCAGTTAGAATGGAGGTGGACTCGGAGGAGTGCCATAGTGGCATATCTACTGAATGTGAAGAAAAGAGATGCAGATGTGAGGCGACAGATAGTAGTGCCATGGGCATGGCAGCGCCATGGTACCACAGAGGCGGGACTTCCGTGAAAGTCATTGATCCCTTGCTCTCATGGAGGGAGAGTGCTTGGTCGTGAAAGGGGCCGAGGAGGTGGAGCATGCAAGAGGCAATCTCCAAGTACCAAGACAAGGCTGAAGGGCAGAGGCTAAGGAACTTCGTAAGACCGATGTCAACGAGTTTCTCATCAAGATAGCCGAAAGTGAAGGACTTCGGGTCATGCAAGAGTGCATGACCAAGGAACGAAGCAGGCAGTACGCGGTGCTGTACCTTTGCTACTCAGGGGAGTAGGCAGCAGAGTTGATGGAGAAGACCGTACAATCCCAGAGGCGACCAAATCTATTAGAGAATTACTCCAAGTTGGGGTGAAAACTTCCTGCATTCCATAAGTTCGATGGCATTGAGAAGGTGAATCACAGTAACTAACTCAACGCAAGGAGTGCAAACACTTCAAGTACTTCAGAAGTGTGAGCAAAGAGCAGGCGAAGGCCAGTAATCAGCTCGATGCATGGAGTACAACCTCGAGGAGGCGGGCGAAGTCAAGTAACCTTTGCCTTCTCAACTCTTAAGAGAATGGGCGAAACCGAGTACCCCAATTCTCTTATCTATCCAGCAGAGGAGCTCTGCACATGTTCAAAGACCCTTCGAAGATAATGGAAGACAATAGTTGTCAAATCCTCACCAACGGTGATCAGTGCTATTGAGAGTAGATTGTCCGCTTCATTTCTCAACGAACTGTCAATCGAAAGCGGAAGTGATGCAAACCTACTTGGAAGTGACAACACTAAGTGAAAGAAGAGTGGGCAAATTTTGTGGAGGAAGGACCCAAAAAAAAAAAATTCAAAAGTTTGCGAGACGATGCTCGTTAAAGCTCCAACAAGCATCCACCAAGTTCAAGCAGCATGAGCATTTGAGAGACTGGCACATAGTAAGGATGGTCTTTTCCTTCATCTGGAGGATCCGCAGGAACCAACAGGGATCAACACAACTCAGCCAACCCCACACTAGAGTCAGAGTTATTGGCGAGTTGAAGCAGCATGGCGGATTAAAGGTTCGACTACTCAAAAACAGCAGCGGAGAGCAGCTGGGAGCCAAGAGGCGCATTGCAGCTGGAGCAAAAGATTGAAGACTCAGCAAAGGCGAGGAGTTGCAGTGTCGACAAAGGCTTCGACGAGGACGTCGAAGGAATAAGTGGGGGAGAATGCCACGGACAAACTTCTAAACAGGATGTTTAATGTAATACTTATGTATGTCCATGTCTTTTGGTATGTTCATGCTTTGTACAGCATGTAGAGGGACGACCGAAGGCTTAATAGTCCCATTTTAGTTAGGTTGGTGGCCGCTTTAGACTTGTAAATAAAGGTTGTGTCATGTGGACACGTGTGAGAGATTTTCGATCTGTAATGGACCATTTTACCCTTTGTTGTGTAACTGTTCAGAGCTTGTAAAGTCTGTTTGTAATTTGCATTGTCTATGAAGTGTTTCCTGGAATGTTTGCTTGTGGATCCCGAATGAGGCGTTTTCTCTAACCCGTTCTCTCTTTTGTGGGTCCTAAGGGACCGTGGGAGACTTCGGGGACGCTGACCTTTACGGACGAACATGCAAGGGTGCCGCACGACTTAGGCAAAACCAGCTAAGTCCGTGACAAGCTGGCCCCGTCTTGCTCGATTCGCCACGATGCTTTGTCATGGCGAGATTGCGAAGTTTCTTCGTTGCTTGCTCGAATGGCTTGCCTGCTCTGATACCACAATGTCACGGACTTAGCGAGAATTGCCTAAGTCGTGAGGCACCCTTGCGGCAAAGTCACAAATTTAACTAGAGTTGCCTAAGTCGTGAAGCACCCTTGCGCCAACTCCTCGGACTTAGCTGGGATTGCCTAAGTCATGAGGCGCCCTTGTGACCTATGCGTCTGTAAAGGGTCAACCTAGTTGCAACCTCGTACAGGTCCCGAAGGACCTGTAAAACAGAAAGTTGATTAGATTGAAAACGAGCGACGAACAAGTCCCGACGTCTCGCGAAGAGGGAAGCTTTACAAGCAATTCAGCGAGCACCTTGAGTGCAAGAGAGGAATGAGAAAACAAAGACTTTAGAAGGTAGAACGAACAGTTGCAAGTCCACAAACAACTACTCACCGGGTGCTAGGCGCGAAGGCAAGTTCCCGTCAAGTTAACGTGTGAACTTGTGAAGATTGTTCAACGCCCAACAATATACCGAAGCTCCATCCAACCCTGTGCCACCCGAGGGGTTTTAGGGTGTTGAGATGGCTGACGTTTTACATGCAACTGCGGTTTGTAGAAAACAAGCCACGGCACGTGAAAATGAAACCATTTTGGGGCAGTTCGGCCCAGCCCGGCGAGCGATCGCACTGCAGCGCTGCGAACTGTCGTTGCTTACATTTTCCAAGCAAAAACACACAAAACCAAGGCAAAACATGTTGTCATGTCTCTGTACAAGCATGCAAAAGCGACGAACAGTTCGTTGAACGAAGTTGTTGCGGGTGCGCAACGACCGTTCGTGACAGACCGACCATGCAGGTCTATGGCCAATCCAATAGGAACTGATCTATACCAACATACTGACACATGATACCAGAAAACATGCCGATAGTTCCAAAAAATATATAGAAAATATTAAAAAATACATGAAAATTGGGGAAAAGCCTAATTTAGGATATTTTAATTAGATCTAAATGTATATTTAGCTCTCTTTCAATAAAAAAAATCCAAATAGAGAAAGGATAGTGGATTTATGTTTTTGAGACATTGATATGCAACTTTGCGACACATGTCAAATGGTTCTTCCGTTGATATTGAACAAGAGTGAGAATTTGTGAGAAAGAGTTTGTAACTTCAAGGAGGGTATACTAAAATAAGTAGTAAAACTTCAGCATACACAAAGGAAAAGGTTACCTTGCACCAAAAATTACTTGTCACTGCTGGTTTCCAGATCCTTGAGCAGTGTGAGCACTTGCTTGCTGCTGTTGTTGAATTTGGAGAAGCAAGCTAGCAGCAAACTGGAGGGTTGACTGATATCGCTGATTCTTGTCATCATCACTTTGGGATGTTCCCTGGCCATAACTTGAAAAAACATTTTGTAACTGCTGCCCTTGGGTAGGGATCTCCATATTTCCCTTTTCACTTGGTAAAGGGTTGTAAAGTTGATGCTGAGGCATATTTCCAATGCGATCATGAGCAGATGAAGAACCAAGTCTAGGTTGCTGCTGAACAATAGAACCAACCACATCAGCAGCATGTGTTGTTTGTGAACTTCCATAGTTATCACGAGAAGCAACAGGAGTATCAAACTGATAAAACTGATTGCTCTGGGTGGTGGAAAATTGTCCGTGTTGTGATATCGCATAACCATTCAACATACTAGTTGAAGCAGCCAGAGCTTGAGGCATGTTAAGAGCAGAATTTTGAATCTGCACACAACCAATTAACGGCTGCAGAGAGGGATCAGTCCCACTGGATGTGTTAGTATATGGTTGGAACTGAGAGACCGGCTGTGCCTGGTTACTGAAGTATTGCCCTAAATGTGGTTGCAGACTCTGTTGCTCCATAGAAGTAACAGAAAGACTTGTTTGATTCTCTTGCCTCCAACTTTGAGATTGCATTGATCCATCAGGCATCCCAGCATAGGATGAAGTTGGTCTCACCGTAGAGCTAGGTGGCAATTGAACAGCAGCAGAAGCTGATGATTGGTTGTTGTTGGGTATCAAAGAAGCTAAAGTAGCTATCAGATCAGGAGTCAAGGAGACCTTCAACTGGGAGGCAGCAAGAGCAGCATTGCTTTCCTGTTCCAAGGCAGTTGTTCGTGCAAGGCGTTGTTCGTTCCCATGTGGTATCAGGAATTTTTCAGTCACTGCATGGCATGCCATTTCCTCATTCAAGGACTGATTATAATCAACACTCGAAGCATGATCTTCAATACGGGAGACAAAATTGTAACTTTTCTGTGAGCTAGGTACATTTTGCCGATCAGTGTGATGAGATGTTAGGGGAGGAACCGTCAGTTGTGATTGTTGCACAGCCACACTGATCGGTTGCTGTGGCATGTTCAGAACAACACCATAGAGACGTTCAGGACCACTGACACCCAGTACCTTGGTCAGGAATTCAGATGGAGGCACCAAAAATAGTGTAGTACCATCCTCAAGCTTCACAACCCCAGCACGATTTTTTAAACCCAGGTACCGGAGAAAATCTGTGTACGAGGCAAAATCTTCTTCACTATCTGGTAGAAAGAAGACAATGTCGAAACTAATGGCTTCATCATAATGTTTTGAAAGCATATCTAATCCAGTTCTGGCTGAGCAGTTAACAACATCAGGTCTGCCAAAAGATGTCATATCACAATGGTCAAATAAATCACTTTGCTCATATAAACCAAGCATGCAAAGGGAAAAGAAATTCAGACTTACAAAGGAGAGTCAATGCCCTTTCCTATTGGTATACAGCGAGCATAACAAACATGAGTTCCACCTTTAGCAATAACACCGCGCCAACAGTAGTCTTTATCAGAAGAGTGTACATCACGATGGCTATGAGGGGCAGGACCAAGTTGACCTCGACTAGAAGCACCTCCATCAGGATGAGAAAACAGAAAGGGGTGCTCCCCAATCTTGCTGCTGTCAACCCTCCTTGCATGAAGTAAACCATTATTGGTGGGAGAAGTATCCACCCTCAACCTCTTTGTATCTCTTATGTCAAGACCATCCCATCCTTCAGGCATGGGTCGGACAGCTTGGAGAACACCTGGAGGAGAAGGTAGAATGCCTGGAGCTGAAGGAGATCGGTGTCTCCAACTATGAGGTATAGATTTGCTAGCATCGACATCAAACAAGTTTGGTGCAAGACCACCAGATTCATGGAACTCAGGTCCCACATGATGAGCATCAAATCCTTGAGGTCCAAATGACCTTTTGAAGATATTTGTTCCAGGCATTCCATTAGGGTTTAGTGAGCCAGGAAAATTATCCAGGGCAATTGAACGGCCAGGACCTAACATTTCCAAAGGCCCAAAAGGGCCTTCATCCAAAAACATCTCGGGTCTACGTGTTCTTAACGCAGAGAAAGGTGGCAGATTATCCTTACCACGTGCAAGTTCACTACTTGAGAAGAGTATCTGTATCCGAGGATCATTAAAAAGACGGCCTTGTAGGCCTTCTTTGGCACGCCTAGCTTCATCAACGCTTCTAAACTCTACAAAAGAATAGTGCCTCGATGGAAAGCACTTTATCCTTTCAATTTCACCAAAAAGAATCATAGCATTATGAAGCATCTGCTCATCAATTTGAACTGAAGGTGGATATCCTACCCACAGAACATTGCTTGGCTGACCATCTCTGTGAGCTCCATGAGACTGAAATTATAAAAAAAAACACAAAATCATGTGAATATAAATATAAAGCATTGTCCATTCCTATGTGCAGCAGCAAAAGACAAAGAGATTCAGCATGATTTGAACTTTTGTGTTCAAAATGTACCATATCCCTCTTAGACCCAAGCAAAGAAGAATTATGAAAATTTCTCAAGTCATCTGGTGGAACAGATCGTTCTAGTGCTCCCAAAGTCCGGTTGCCGAAGTATCCGTTTCTCGAATCATGGCGGTCAGGCAAATCCTATTTCATTAACAGCATTGTTATGAGCAAGAAGCATAAGTAAATTATCCTAAAGATGCATATCAAATGCAAAATCATCAAGATAAATGACTGCATTACTACAGCCCATGCCCATTGACATTTTTCTGTTCCAGCACAAAATCTACACTAGGCATGAATCAATGCTGGTGTCATGCCACACAGCAATCATTGATCAAGATAACTTACAAGCAAGAAGCTCAAAAATATCTAATGGTACCACCAGGCTATATAGAGTACTGACCCTTCTAGGAGGTAGAGATCGCAGAAAATCTACACATAATAGTTCACCAGCTAACCGCTTCCCCTTCATATTTTTGTGAGCAGCAATGGCATCTTCCAATTTGTGATATTCGATAATAGCTGAATTCCGATCCCTAAAGAATTTATAATCTTCAATCTTACCAAACTTCGAAAACTCATCTTCAAGTTGTTCCTTTGTTATGGATGTATTAAACCCACCAACCCATATCTGCTTAGCCGCTTTTGGCTGCATCAGAAAATTAAACACAAAATTATTATTAAATAGAAATACTTAACTACATGTTGTAGCATTCAATTATAATATGTCAGCTTTATGACATGCAGACATTGTTTATCTGCTTAGTCTACAAATAGATTGACTAGAACGGAATAATGTACGTTTGCATTAGTCTATCTTCCTGATTCTTCTATAAAAATGCCATATCTTTTAAACTCATTTATATTATCTATCAAAATAACAAGAACAGAATAACTGTTTTCAGCTAAGAATGATTACACAATACAGTGAAATATGAACATAGCATAAATAACAATAGGGTAAAACTCCATAAAACCTGATAAATAAACCAATAAATTTGTGTTTTATCAAATGAACCAGCCCACATGAAAGATTTAAATAACACAATTTCTCTCTCTAACCTATGATCAGCAACAAACAACAAAAATAAGTTGGACTACAGGCTAAAATTTAAAGTTCCTCAAGACTTCAAGCTAAAGCAATAATATTGTGATATTTAAAACAACATCACAAAGAAGGAGGCTATGCTACAAAGCATTATGCTAAATTCATAAAGTCCAGATCAGTTGACAGCTCCTTAAAATAAATGCTAGTACATCAAAACTACTCACACCAAGGTTCCCTAGTTCATTTCACTATATTGACATAATTTCAAAATGTTACTTCTGCAGTGAAATAATGATGACCTGAAGAGCACCCAAATTCACAGAGTAGCTTCAAAATTTATGATATGTAGCTTATCAGGCATGTAAACAATTTCAAAATCACAATACATGGACTGATAGCTTCTATCCAAGATGGTACATATACTAAAAATGATTATTTTCTAACAATTTAATGCAGGATTAACCAGACATCAGAAATTGAGGATTGCAATTTTGCCTGGACTGGTATGTACCAACTGGTGTTTAATGATTCGAACAAGGGCCACAACACAGACCATCCCATTTCAGGCGGTCCAATGATGGCCTAGGTTTTACCACGCTATAACATGCGAACCAAAAGATAAGCTAGGCTCAGGATTTTTTTTACTTCTTTTTTAGTTTAAGGTTAATCCTAAATCAATAATCCCTCACACTGTGGCTTTCTCTGTTGATATCCACTTGCCTCACTTATGCTACCCTCTCTTGCATTGCCCATGCTGTCAGCCTGCCACTCATGCAGCCAGATACCCCTTATCCTCCTCTTTGTGCATTCCCACCCCCTTCCCTTTTTTGCTTTCTCGGTATCATACGTACAGACATAATGTGTGTCGACATGGCAATACATATCAAACCCACATGGGTCCAGACAATGACCAACACAGGTCTGATACCCAAAATTGCAATCCTCGTAATGAAACTACTAAAAAGCCTTTAGTATGTTGGGATTGCTTGCCATATATAAACCAGCAAATGCACACATGATCAACAAATGAATATTTATAATAGAAAAAATAATGTCATGCATTTATAATGAAGTATTTCAAACAAGGCATTTTTACAAAAAGAAATATTAGTCCCATTAATCTATCAGCAGAAGCTATTTGAGATAAAAATCATTTTCACAAGGCTAGTACACATTTTTACTAAAGAACAAATTTGATGCTACAAGAAAAAGAATATCTGAATTATTCATGCATTTAAAAAAATGAAAAATACTTTGCATTTAACAAAAAATATAAAAAATGATATTTGTCTCATAAGAACCTACATCAGCGCAACTGGATACAATATCACATCTGATTATGAGATATCATTGGTGCCTTAAACACTATGACTAACAAGATATCCTAAAACAGGTCTTAATCACTATGTAGACCTCAAACCTATGCTTCTAAAATCTATTATAAGAGACATCCTTTATGCCTTGACACCATGACTTACAAGATGCCCAAGGACAAAAGACTGGCATATATACCTACAGAACAATAAATGTAATCGGAGATGTATGTTTGATTGAAATGTTATATTTATATTTACTCGCAATGACATCTGCCATGACTATAGTACTATATGTAAAATTTTATCGATGTGTATACAACAATGGATACAAGGACATATATAAAAATATGATATTTATACTGCCCGTACCATATGGGGCAAAATTGCAAACCTTGAAAATATCACAAGGGGGGGAAGGTGGGATCATCAAGTCTTCAGCTTTCAGCATGTGTTACATGCCAACATAACTAAGAATATGTTTTTCATTGTTTGCTAGCGTGTGCTGGTTTCTCATACATGAGAAGGTGTTACATCAACTTGTGTGGACCCAGCTTGGCTTGCTGACATACCTTGGCATGTGCTAACACTGCTAGCACTATTAGCTTACATTGTCTATGGCTTACAGTATCTATAAATCTAATATCTATTTCACAAATAAGTACCACACATATCATAGAAAATCATAAACAGATGCTAACAAAGATATATCTGACTGACATATGCAAGAGGCTCTAAAAAGAAACATAGTGCCCATGGATAGACAACTGTGCAGATACACCAGGACAAAGAAAATATATCTTCCATTCCTTGCATATGGACAAAATGTTTTCTCCTTTTGATGACCTAAAATATCATATCAGGAACCTATTTATATTTTTTTGACTTTGACAAAATGATGCAGCTGCATTGAGTTAAAAAAGAGATGCAAGGCTATTGTTCAATTAAAGAAGAAATCCAAGTCTACCAGAGTTGAAAAGTTAAAGGTGAAGATGTTAACTTATCATTGAAAAGAAGCACTTCATTTCAAAATTTGGAGTATGCTTACATGATTGTGTCGCAAACCCAAATGGCAACTTTGCTCTGCTTTTTGGTGCTTTCATACTAAAGTGTTGTATAAATTGTTTTTCAATTAGTCCCCATACATTAAAAGAAGGCAATGTAGCAAGTTGGTATTAAAAACTAAGTATGGTGGTTACTTTCAGTTTCTCTTACTAGAAATAGTTCAACAAATGTAATAAAGTTTTTTCCACCATTTGGTATATGATGACTAATTTATAATATAATGCTGCTCAGAAAGACATGCACAAATATCTACCAATCCAACCAAGGAACAGTTCTGGACCATATAACTTGATGTTAATCGGAATTTGTATTTTTATTATCTTTAAGTAACATTAAGCAGCACAAACCTATATATTGACACTCTCAATATGATAAATTGTCAAAACCAGTATTGGACCTTGGTCATCATTGTAAAAGGGTTAGCAAAAGGTCATGCCAATGCATGCACATATTGATGGCATGAACTATAAGATAGAATTTACTATTTATTAGAGAGTGATCCAATAGCTAATAGTTAGAATTTTTTTAGAGTTCCTAATTCAATCAAGGAAGTGTTGAATCTCGAATTTTGATAATGAAACTAATTGATAGTGTTTATGATCTGATCTGCATTTTGAGTGACGTAGGAAGCTTCGATCAGAAAGAGACAATTAAAATAGGAAGAATCATATTTGGCCGGAGAAAAACATGTCAGAATATTGGACGTCAAACCGAAGGATCGGTCGACGTATCAGCAGAAGGCTTTGAGCCATGGGTTCGAGCATCGGACCAAGAAGAGCGAAAATTGCACCAAGGAAATCAGAGTTGCGAAGGTCAACCGGCCAATTGGGCAATAGGCCGCAAGAGAGAACAATGCGTCGAAAAATCGGACGAGACGTCGATGAATCAATGACATGTCGGACAATATTTGATTTAGCTTTGTAATAATTGTCTAGATTGAAGTAGGTTTTAAGTGTACAGGATTAACTATGATAGCGATCAAGGCATAAAGCAAAATGAAATCCTGAAGTCAAGAACGAGATTTCGTTGGGAGTTCGAGAGTTCGTCGGAAGTCCGGACGTTCGTCGGAAGTTCTGCCGAAATTGACCGAGAAGTCCAGGAGCTTGCCAAAGAAGCTCGTCGAAACTCGTCAAGAAGATCGTCGTGAAATCCAATCGCTTATCGGGAGTCCGCTGGAACATTACCAAGAGATCGTCGGAAGTTTGTCGGAAGATCGTTGGAAGCTTGCCGAAAGAAACCTAGACTAACCGAACTTGATTTGTTTAGTGTATGCCTTAAAATTCGTAATTAGCACATAATTAGATTGGAATTGGGCCAATTGGGCCTAAGTTTAGGCTGTGTTGGGCCAAGTGAAAGGCCCAAACAGTAACCCAACAGGTGGAACCGTCATGGCACATTCTCCGAGACTATGTCAGGCGATGGTACCGCCCAATGGTAGGGTGTAAGGCGATGGTACCGCAAGACTGAGCGATGGTACCGCCCAGTGTCAGTGTCAGTGCTACAGGCAATGGTACCGCCAGTACCCGGAGGACCTGGGATGAGACATTTTTAGGCTCCAAGTTTGAATCCACTTGAGGCCTATAAATACCCCTCTCATCCCTGGTTAACATACACAAGCACAGAGAACTTAAAAATGAGAAAATGCTGTAGCAATTACTTGAGAGATTCCCTCCTCTAACTCTAAGTTTAGAATTTTGTTTAAAGAGAAGTGAGTGCTTATAAAAGGTTATCTCCTAAACCTGTGAAAAGGAGAAGAGGGGTGTAAAAGGGTAGTTGATCTTAGCCCATTGAAAGAAGATCGTTAGTGGATGCCCATGATCTCGACGGAAGAGGAATCGGGAGTGGATGTAGGTCACGACGACCGAACCACTATAAATTCTTATTTGCATTTCTGCTTTGCTATTTACATCTATTGCAAACTATCATACTTCCTCATTACTTTAGCTACACACTCTTACGAACGTGTTTCAAGTTAATATCTTTCCGAAACGGGTTTAATCGAAACGAAATTTTGAACCAACGACGTTTTTATCCGCTGCACTAATTCATAATAAGAAGAAGTGCTAAAAAGAGAGGTTCTAAATGTCAAGAAAAATAATAGCTTATCGAAGCTAGAAAAGACAAAAATAATAGCTTATCTTTATTATGAAAAGAAAATTGAGTTCGCAACATGGAATGAATCATTTTTGTTCTCTTAAGGGATCAAGTTCGAAATAATTTCACTTGCGTGACAATTTACTCACATCATGACAAACATCAAACCCTTTTCTACTACCTTGATTATAATCTTCGGCTTGAGAAAATAAAAACTAAAGGAACAATATATTAGTGTTCATAAAAAGAAACATGATTGATTAAGTTTGTGGCAGCTGAAGCATGCTAAATTTACGCTTCCTATTAATCGGTAACCTATTCAAAGGGGGAAAACCACAAAAGTTTTCTTTTCTTCAAGAGCAACAAGAGGATATACAATAATTATAGTCGAGAATACAGTAATTAAAAAACGTATATTTTAAGAAACTTAAAACAACAATTAATTACCAATGTTACAAATGAGCATTCAATTTTATTCATGCAAAATATGATGGACACTCATGTGATTTACACAATGATATAGCGAACCGATCTTCCATTTTTGCACTAAAACCATAACCATATTCTATTGTCATTTATTTTGCATTAATTTTTGTAAGTAGTGCCTGGGAAGCAAATTTGTAAGAAAAAAAGAGAACAAAACATATATGTACCTGGGAAGCAAATTAGTGAACTACAACTATATTCTATTGTCATTTATTTTGCATTAATTTTTGTAAGTAGTGCCTTTGCTGTTTATTTCATTGTCACAAAGCCAAACCAGAAAATGGACCAGTTTGGATCTGATTAATCATAAGAACTGCCATATAAGAAATTGGGCTTGATTATGTTGGCTGGTCACAATCCCAGACCTTTACATAAAGATCCTAATTTATACGATCGCCAGTATGATCATTCAAGGGAGCCTCATCCAAAGAAAACTGTAGTTGAATAGGAAATGAGTATAATCTTCCGAATAAATCTACACTAATACTCATAATGTTTCTACCAAATTATTTGACAACTTCCACAGCTATTATGTATCATCAAAATTTTTTGGTCCTCAAGATGCGTAGTTCATTGGAATTTCTTGACGAATTGCATTTTACAAAAAAAAACAGATCTTATTCTCTCCTTCCGATTATATTTTCTTCCGAGTGTAACGTAGACATGTTGATATCGATCGAAATGCCAAAAAAAAGCTACCCGATGTAGAAAATTAGAGATAACTATTTTGATTGCTATGGTTTTTTGCTTTGGATAGAGCCAAACATGAGCAAAAGATTATTTAAGCAGATCTTGTGCACTGATTGAATGAGTAATCCATTTTGAAATTGTTTCAAATTGCTTCAAAATACATGTATCAAGTCTGAAAAAGAATCAAAGGCTCACCTACGTTAAGGATCTCCATCTTCTCGTAGGAAGTAGTAGTGTTAGTGCTTGCTACCTCAATTCTATCCTTTATTTTAAATATATTTATTAGCATTTGTATACATATACATATGTAATGTTTATGAAGTACAAATCTAACAAACCATTATGCTGAATAGCCAAATTTCAAGGAACCTAGTCAAATTTATTAATCTACGATTGGAGTCTTCAAACAATATGTTCTTCGTTCCACCCGTATGTTCTACTACTTAATCAAAGATGTTCAGTGTTAGGCAATTCAGTTTATACTTCACTGGAAGTAGCACCACGCTATTAGGTTGCGACATGAGGATGGACGTGTAATCTGTAATAATGGGCAACACTGGGGTTTGCCCAGTTTTGATCCGGTCTTTTATCATTATTAATAAACGAAAGTCCTACTTGATAGATGCCCCAGCTAACGAATAAGGGTAGATAAAACACATTTCTAAGAACCACGTGTTGGAGCTTGCTGGATCCTATTGACCACATCGATGGTGATATTAGAAAGGTACTTGTGTCTCCGTCGCATGCAAAAGCAGCTTATTTCCTAATGATCGATTTCATGTTGAAAAGCAAATATAACGAATGATTCAACCCTGCGAAATGAACCTAATGAATGGTTCAACATTGAAACACTCCCATTCAATTTCCACACGAAATCGTAGATTCAAAAAATTAAACTAACTCTTCCGTTAATTTAGCTAATATCCATGTCAGGTTACACGAAAGGGGGGGTACAAACCGGTCGGGCAAACTCGGTCCTAGATGCAGTCCCATGGATTGTGGTACCCCGAAGGGCTTCCTTTGCAGCCTTGGCTTCATCGACGTGCCGGAAGTATACGAACGTGTACCAGCTCCTCGACCCGCGCATCGTGGTACAATCCAAGGCGCCATGCTTCGCGAGGACGGCCATCACGTCGGAATCGGTAGTGTCGGCGGGAAGGTTCCCGACCCAGAGGGTGTTCGATGGGCCCTCATCGCTCTCTGACTCCTTGGATGGTGGCGGCCTGCGATGGTCCGAGGATCCGGATCCGCCGGCCGAATTGTTCGCTGACATCGCCGGCTCCGCAGGAACCCTAGACAATTTCTATGGAATCCACGAGATCTTGCGACACAAGAGCGACGAAAATCGATCTTCAGGGAAGATTTCGGAAGCGTCGACGTTGATTCGGTAGAACGACGGAGACAAAAGGGAGAGGCAAAAGAAACCCTAGCGCGATGACGGGGGCGATTTGCGACCCTCGCCTCATATGTCGGTGCGAGTTGTGGACGTGGCCTGTTCAGGGTCACGACGAACGTTACGCCAAGGGATACGACTGCCTGGCAATGGGCTTCTCGGGCTATTAAAGCAACAGGATAAAAACAACAAGATGATGATGTAATAATAATAATAATAATAATAATATTGATGTTGAATAAATCATGTCATTAAGAGTAACGTAACGGGTTTGGACTTCGAGTCACATAGTTTTAATGTAATATTATATAGTTGAATTCACTATTTTTATACTGATTGATATGGATGATTTTTTCTCGTACCAGCTCATTTATTACAAAGGTCGATACCTAAGAACGACTCTAGATTACCAATCTCAATATAATATTACCAACTCATTTTTAAAGTGCGTCCCGATGTACCCCGCATCATTGAATAGCAATAATCATCCTATCTTATTAAGATCAGAGACTAGAATGATCAAGTAGTTAACTTGATCTTATCCCAGATCAGCCGATAAAAAGGCCCAAGTATCAAGTATAAAAAGGTACCCATCAGCTCACGCTAAAGGGGAGCTCTTCACACACTAACTCAATCATACAACTTATATTATTGTCTTTTCCCTTTCTCTAACTTAAGCATCAAATGAGTCACATCGGGCAACCCTTGACGTTGGCTTGTCATGTAGGATCGCTGGCCGCACAAAAACACCCGGACGACCTAGCCCTCGAGGAGGAACCTTTGTTAGGATTATATCGGTACTAAGAGGGAGGTTGAATTAGTGCTTTCGAAAATCTTTGACGGTTCGAAAACTTATTCGATAAAGCTCATATCAGAAAGATGTTTAACTTGAAAACGTTCATAAGGATGTAATGAGCTAGTAAAGCAGTTTGCAATAAAGGTAAACAGCAAAGGAAAAGAGTATACCAAATTTATAGTGGTTCGATCGTCGTGACCTACGTCCACTCCCGATTCCTCTTCACTCGAGACCACCGGCTTTCACTATTGATCTTCTTTCAACGGGCGAAGATCAAGTACTCTTTTATAACTCTTTCTCCTTTTTACAGGCTCGTGAGAGAACATTTATAAGTTTCATACATCTCCTAAAATGAACTCTAAACTCTAAAAGGTGTAGGGAAACACTTCACACTTTTTAAGTTTTTTTAACTCTTTTTTGTCAAGGATTTTTTTCCCTTTTTTATCCTTTTTTTTCTTGCTTACTCAAGCAAAAAAGAGTGGGGTATTTATAGACCCAAAATGACTTCAAAAATGGAGCCAAAAAAGATTTCAACCCGGGTTTCCCAAGTCCTGGTGGTACCATCGCTTGCAGCACTGTCATTGGGTGGTACCACCGCCCAATCTAGTCATACCATCACTTGATACACTAACACTAGGCGGTACCATCGCCTAGTCTGGTGGTACCACCGTTTGATAGCTTAGAAAAGTATGCTCTTAACTTTTGTAGCTCATAGGTAGTTCCACCTAATCTTGGGTCACTGAATGGGTCTTTCACTTGGCCCAAAATAGTTTCAACTCAAGCCCAATGGGCCCCTAATTGAGTTAGTAGGGTTCCTCCTAAAACTAACTCAATTACAATTATGACTACTTCAATCTAGACACAATCGATTACAAACAAAATACTATGTTGTCTGGCATATCATTGGTTCATCCAACGCTTCGTCCAATCCTTTCGGCGCATCATCCTCTCTTGCGGCATATTGCCCAATCGATATGTTGACTTTCGCAATATCCAATCTCCTTGGCATAATGTCCGATCCTTCTGGCTTGATGCCCGAACTCATAGCACGAAGTCCTTTTGCCGGTACTTCGATTGATCCTTTGGCTCGATGTTCAATCTCCTGACATGTTCCACTCCGGCCCAACATCTGATTCTACTGCTTTAATCGATTTGTCTTCCCTAATTGAAGTTAGTCCTGTATCACTTAAAATACACATTAGATCATAACTTCATCAATTGATTTTATCATCAAAATTCAAGATTCAACAATCTCCCCCATTTTGATGATGACAACCAATTGATGATGGAGTTTAAACTAAACTCACCCTATCAATATGCCATATTGAAATAAGGTTAAATTTCATAAAATGACAACTGTTGACTTTTACATCATTACATGCATCATAAAATCATGAGTATTATATGCATTATTTCAAATCATAAATATTTCAAATCATCATGGTATCAAAATATCAAAGTACATTATATCCTACTATACATGATATCATAACTTCCCCCCTTTGTCATCAACCAAAAGAAGAAGTGCAACTAGCAAGTTTTTAAAACATGCAAGCTAGTAAGATAGTATGTTTTTCACATATGAAAGTTAGTAAAATTTTTGTTTCTTTTGAGATGTGCAAGATAGCATATTTGCTTTTCTTTACGATGTTTAAGTTAGCAATTTAGCAAGATTTACATCACTTTAGAATGTGTAAGCTAACAAGTTGGCAAGTGTTACTTCTCTTTAAAGTACAAAGGCTAGTAAGTTTTGCTTTTCTTAGATGAGTAAGCTAGCACTTTTCTCTTGAGATGTGTGAGATAGCAAGTTTCTACTTTTTTGAAATGTGCAACCTAGTAATTTTGCTTTCTTTTACAATATGCATGCTAACAATTTTTGCTTCCTTTTGTAAGCAAGCAAGTTTTCTTTCCTTAAAATATACAAGATAGTAATTTTTCTTTTCTTTATAATGTGCAAGCTAGCAAGACTTTCTCCCTCTTTGTTATTGTCAAAGAGAAGGAAAGAATATAATAGTATAATTTTTTTCTTTTTACATCAATGATTCAATCATATCATGAGATATACAAATCATAAATACAAGATAATTGTATATAATGAAAATCATGTTAAGAAAGATATAATATCAAAGATCATGTGAATACCAAAAGACATGATTCATTTTGATCTCCTTAAAAAAAATAAAAAAAATCTTAAGAGATTAAATAATAAGAAAAATCTTAAGTCAAAAATTTTGAAAAAGATATTCTCTTTAGTAAATAGCAAAAAGGAACATAGAAGAATAAAAGATCTTGATTCATGTATAAGAAATCTTAAGTTGTCAAGATCATGATTCATATATTAAAAAATTTTAAGTTATAATTCCTATAATTCATAAGAAAAATTATGATTCATAGAAAAAAAATCTCCCCTAAAATAATAAGAAGGAATGATACGAGAATATACAGTAAGAAATCTTGATTAATAAAATATTTCAAGTTATAATTATGAGGAATCAAAAGAAAATTCATGATTCATTTAGATAATTCTCCTTTTGTAAATAATGAAAAAGATTTAGATAAAAGTCATTCAAATTTAAATCATCAAAATCACTTTTATAGTTCAAGAGATTCATAAAATAACATAAATTCATCAATCTCTTATTGAAAAACTCGATTGAGAAAATTTTAGGAAAAATGCTTTTCTCTTTTTAGTTGTTTCAATTCATATAATTGATTTCATAGAAGCATGCCCAAGTTTTTTTTTATTATTTCAAAACCATACACCATGTTTAAAACTAAAAAATAAGATTTATCACAAAAATCATCAAGATCAAAAGTATAATACATAATTTCAAAATATAAGATTTTAAATCATCATTACTTCAAATCCTCATGCATAATATAAAATCATCAATATGATTTCATCGAACATAAAGCACCTTCAATTAAAATTATTTTGTTTCGGCTAGTGAGCTTTGTGAAGTGTGTTGGATCTCTGCTCATAAGTCTTGAGCATCCACTATTAAAATTTTATTTGTGCTCCTAGCTTTCAATTGTAGAGATGTCCAAGATGAGTTTCTTTTAGGTACCCATTTGACTTTGGGTCCCTCATGGTTGGATCTATCTATTTTGATTTTTGGTATTAAGTCATTTATAGTTCCTTTAGGAACCCAAACTAATTTATGCAAGTCATATATTTTAAATGAACATTTATATGCAAAATGACTATGTCTATTAAAAAATTACACTTAACCTTATGGGTAATATGTAATGTGGGTCCTTTAACAAATGTGATTGACTTTTATTGAGTATTACTATTCACAAAGTCGATTTGTTCTTTTCTACGAACATAACTCTTATTGACAAGAATCGTGTTTAAAGATTTACTACCAATATTAATTTTTTTTAATGTTTATTTTAGTAATAAAATTTTCTTTTTGCATGAATCTAATACTTCACATTGAGTTTAAAACATTAACATGCAATTATCATGCTTATTTTTTAATTTTTCAAATTCATTAGAAGGAAAGACATGATCCTTTTTTAATAATTTATAATTTTTATCAACTAATTTAAATTCATCAAATAAATCATGGAAACCATTAAGCAATTTATTGTAAGGTAAAGGAGTTTTGGTTGAGTCATTTAACTCATCGTAGAGAGTCATCAAGGCGTAGTTTGCCATTTCGTCTTCATCGATTTGCTCATCGTCTTCAGATGCAGCTGATTCATCCCACGTCATCTTGAATACTTTTATTTTCTTTGGTAGCCACTTCCTTTTAAGTTTGTTTTTGTTCTTAGTTTCTTGTTTTCTGAATTTTTTAAATTTTCTTGTGAGGAGTTCAAAGTCATCATAACTTGAGCTTTCGCTTGAGTGGTTTTCTTTTGTTCTAAGTACCAAATCCTTCATGTTCTTTGGAAAGTTATTTTTAAGTTCATCATGTGCAATACATGTCATTTCGTAGGTTATCAAAGACCCAATAAATTCTTCGAGCGAAAAATTATTCAAGTCTTTTGCTTCTTGTATTGCCGTTACTTTAGGATCCCAACTTTTTGGAAGGGATCTTAGTATTTTATTAACAAGTTCAAAGTTAGAAAAACTTTTACTAAGTGCTTTTAGACCATTGACAACATCCATAAAACGGGTATACATGTCTCCAATGGTCTCACTTAGTTTCATACAAAATAACTCATAGCTATGAACTAAAAGATTAATTTTTGACTATTTAACCCTACTTGTACCTTCGTGTGTGACTTCGAGTATGTGCCAAATCTCATATGCAGTTTTGTATATAGAAACCTGATTAAATTTATTTTTATCAAGAGCGTAAAATAAAGCATTCATCGCTTTAGCATTCAAAGAGAAAGTCTTCTTCTCTAAATCATTTCATTCGTTCATTAGTTTGAAAGACTTTTCAAAACCTCTTTCAACAATGTTCCATAAATCGAAATTCATATAAAGTAAAAAAATTCTCATTCTAGTTTTCTAATACGTGTAGTCTGTTCCATTGAACATATGAGGTCAAGTAATAGAAAGAGCCTCTTGATTGCCAGTAAAAGCCATTTCTCTTAGGTGTTAAACTAAATGAGAAAAATCTTAGCTTTGATTGTAGGGAAATCTAGGGGCGACATTACATGCGCAACGAAAGAACAAAAAATAAAAACTCAAAATTTCCAATATGTGTTCGTCGTCGTGCTAAGATTAGTGTGTGAAATCCACAAAATTAAAAACTATATGTCAGAAAGATAGTTATGTTACCTAGGAAGATCGTATATCCATGAATCCCTATAGATATGTTGGAGAGAATGAAGGAGATCAAGCGTCCTCCTCTCTAGTGATAATCCACACAGTAGGGCTACGATAATGCTCCTCAAATCTCCACACCTGCTATCTTAAGAGGAGAAGGGGAGAGGAGAATAGGAGGTGGCAACCAAGAAACCCCAGCCTATGGGCTTTTAGTTCCCTCCTATTTATAGAGGCTAATAGTTAACCCTAATGGATCCTATCCTATTGGGTACTAGATCTCCATACAATTATCCAAGCCTCTTTGATTAGTGGGTCTCTACCCAATAATATCTTATTAGCTCTTATTGGATCTCATCCATGAGATCCAATAATTCATGGGCTTATTGAATATCCAATAAGATAAGAACTCCAATTGATATCTCATATCTAAACCTCTACTCGTCACAATACCTACCATATGTGTGTGACCTTCTAAGCTCAATATTGAACTGGTTGTGAGTCATACCTATCAAAACTCCTTCTGGCTCAGTGAATTATTTTCACTCGACTCATCGACTACGGACGTACTAGGCCGTTATGCCATAGTCCCTAGACGATACAGGGGAATCCAATCCTTTGGACCTATCTGTCCTCAGTTACCATGTACATATAGTCTCTCATCCATCTAATATCTCAAAGATTATATACCGGGCATGGTGCTATTAAGCCCATACGGTTTCTCCTCGAGTCTCGCTCTAATCGGATTCTCCCGGAGAACTCTTTCTCTCTCAATCCAAATGACCTTGGGTAAGGATTTGTTTGAGCAAAAATACACAGGATATTTCTCTTATGATAATGAGACTTGATGATCCTCTATCGACACTTAATAACCTTCGTAAGGTTGGTTGCCACTCCCAATAATCGGTTGTACTAGATTTAGAACTTCCAAACCTATAAGTTTAGTATCAAAGAGTAGAGTACTCATACAAGACATTCTTGGTGTCTCAAGTCTAAGGACCAGATACACTAATAGGACACGGAATCACTAGATGGCAATAAGGCATCATCAACTATCCAATATTCTATGAGCGGATCAATCAGTGAACTCATTCTCTAATGAGCACCTGCATTGTATCCTTAGTGTCCCCACACGAGCAGTTATAAGACCAGCTACCTCCATCATATGGATGGGTATATAGAACACTAATATGTTTGGTTATCTCGATGTCCCTTTCGAGTAACCTATGACTAGGATTATTTAGAGTATGTGTTTAAAGGTAAATCTGTCTCATTATCATGATCTCATCACGATCTGATTCTCATTGCATAGATCCATGGACATCATAATATATATGCATATATACAATAAGCAATATAAAGTGATAAAATACTAAAATATAATAAGCAAAAAGAATGTGTATCATATCACATATACCATCACTCACGTGATTGGCTTGTAGGGCACCTATGACTAGCAATCTCCCACTTGACTTAAAGCCAATCACCTATGAGTCTGATCCTTATCAGACCCTTGTGACACTCAAAGACAATCTGAGATAATGATTTTTTCAATGGATCTGAGATATTATCTTTGGATGGAACTCTTTCTACAACTACATCTCCTCAGGCCACGATCTCTCTAATAAGCTGGAACCTCCTTAGAACACTTTTGATGAGACCCTGGTTCCCTCATTTGAGCAACTGCCCTGTAGTTGTCGTAATATAATGGAATCGACTTCTCACTGTCTAGCACAACTCCCAAAATCTATAATGAACTTCTTCATTCAGACTCCCTCCTTTGATGTCTTTATTGTAGAAATGTACTCCTCCTCTATGGTCTAGTCAGTAGTAGTGTCTTGCTTGGAACTCTTCCAACATACTGCTCCTCCATTTAGGGTGAACATATACCTTGAATTAGACTTGCTATCATCGATATTGGACTTGAAGCTCGAGTCTATGTAGCTCTCAACCATGAGGCTACTACCTCAATATACTAGTAAAAGATCCTTAGTCCTTCTCAAGTACTTAAGGATATATTTTACTGCTTTCTAATGCTCCAAGCCTGGATTCGTTTGATACCTGCTTGTGACACTCAGAGCATGTGCTATATCAAGCTTGGTACATAGCATAACATATATGATAGACCCTATCGCTGAGGCATAGGGTATCATATCTACTAGTCATAGGTGCCCAGTAAGCCAATCACGTGAGTGATGACACGTGTGACTTGATATATAATCTTTTTGCTTATTATATTTTGGTGTATATCACTTTATAACTATTGCATATATGTATATATATATTATGATGTCCTTGGATTTGTGCAATGGGAATTGGATCGTGATGAGATCACGATAATGAGATCGATTCACCTTTAAACACATATCCTAAATAATCCCGGTCATAGGTTACTCGAGAGGGACATCGTGATAACCAGACAGACTGGTGTGCTGTATACCCGTCCATATGATGGATGCAGTTGGTCTCATAGCTGCTCGTGTAGGGACACTAGGGATACAGTACAAGTGCTCATTGGAGAATGAGTTCACTGATTGATCCGCTTACGGAATGCTGGATGGTTGATGATACCTTATTGTCAGACAGCGATTCCGTAGTCCTAATGGTATATCTGGTCCTTAGACTTGAGACACCAAGGATATCCTGTATGAGTGCTCCACTCTTTGAGAATGGTAGTCAACCTTACGAGGACTATTTAGTGTCGGTAGAGGATCATCCACTCTCGACGTCATGAGAGGAATATCTCATGTGTTCTTGCTCAGACAAATATTTGGCCAGGGTCATTCGGGTTGAGAGAAAAAGAGTTCTCCAGGAGAATCCGATTAGAGCGAGACTCGAGTAGAAACCGTATGGGTCTGACAACACCATGCTCGATATACGGTCTCTGGGATATTAGATGGATGAGGGATTATAGGTACACGGTAACTGATGACAAACAGGTCCAATGGATTGGATTCTCCTGTATCGTTTGGGGACTACGACGTAGTGGCCTAGTACGTCCGTAGTCGATGAGTCGAGTGAATTATTACAGAGATAATAATTCACTGAGTTAGAAGGATTTCTAACAGGTATGACTCACGGCCAGCTCGATATTGGGCCTAGAGGGTCACACACATATGGTAGGCATTGCGATGAGTAGAGGTTCGGATATGAGATATCCGACGGAGCCCTTGTCTTATTGGATGCGGATCCAATACCCACTAGGGGAGGACCCATTAGGGTTTAATAAAGGACCTCTATAAATAGAAGGGATTCAGAGCCTCATAGGCTAGAGCCTTTGATTGTCTCTCCTATTCTCCTCTCCCTCTCCACCTCAAAGCAGGCCTGGAGTTTTGAGGAGCGTCGTCGTAGCCCTGCTATGTGGATCACCGCTAGAGAAGAGGATGCTTGACCTCCTTCACCCTCTCCTAAGGATCTGCAAGGAAACAAGGATATACAATCTCCTTAGGTAACACAATCTACTATATACGCAGTTTTAAGTTTCGTAGATTTTGAGCACCAATCTTCACACGACGACGAACATATCTTTGGGAATCAGGGATTTTGTTTTCTTGTTCTTCCGCTGCGCATATGATGTCGCCCCCCCAAGATTTCCCAATAATATCGATGTCTATTATTTCTTCAGGAGTCTTTTGGGACATACTCCTATAAAGTAATATCTCATGTCTCATCAGTATGAGACCTATCTTAGAATTTTTCATACCAAATATTTTGACAATGATGTATATGTACCTAGAGTGGGACAAGCCAAGCATCCTCTTAAATCTATCTTTATAGATCTGAATCCATAATATGTAGGATGCTTCCCCTAAGTCCTTCATAGAGAAGTGTCTAGATAACTAACCCTTTACTATTGAGAGCATTCCTACATCATTCCCAATGATTCGGATGTCGTCCATATATAACACAAAGAAGGTGATAACGCTCCCACTACTTTTCTGTATATACAAGGCTTATCTTTATTCTTAACAAAGTCATAAGATCTTATCGCCTCAGCAAATCTTATGTTCTAACTTCGGGAAGCTTGTTTTAGTCCATAGACGAACCTAAGCAGCCTGTACACTTTATCTGGACTATCCTTGGACACGAATCCCTCAGTTATATCATATACACCTCCTCCTCGAGGTTGTCATTGAGGAACATAGTTTTCACATCCATCTATTAGATCTCATAATCATAGTGTGCTACAATAGTTAATAGAATTCAGATGGATTTTAGTATGGCTACGGGTGAAAAGGTTTCGTTATAGTCAACACATTACCTTTGACGATACCCCTTAGTTACTAGCCTTTCTTTATATGTCTCTACCTTTCCATCTACTCCGACCTTCTTCTTAAAGATCCACTTGCAACTGATGGGTACCATACCCTTGGGTGCATCAACTAGGTTTCAAACCTTGTTGGAGTACATAAAATCCATCTTAGAATTCATGGCTTCTTGCCACTTCCCGGAGTCTATACTCATAATAGCCTTCTCATAGGTCTAAGAATCAATATCCTTAATATCCTCTCCTCTGATTTATCTCACATATCTCTCAGGAGGATGGGATACTCTACCGGACTTATGTAAAGTTAAAACTTGTGTACTAGGTACCGAAACATACTCCGGCTGTAGAATGGTGCTTGAGCTAAGTTCTCCAACCTCACTCAACTCTACCATGATCCCACTGTCTCCACCAAGAATGCGTTCTTTCTCAAGGAACACTACTCACTTGGCTATAAAGACTTTTTGGTCCACGTGGTGATAGAAATAATATCCATTAGTTTTCTTTGGGTATCTCACGAATAGGCACCATTCCATCATTGATTCTAATTTATCAGGATTATATCTTTTGACATAGGCAGGGCAGCCCCAAATCTTAACAACTTTAAGATCGAGCTTCTTCTCTTTCTATATCTCATATGGAGTAGACACTACCGAATTAGTTGGAATTCTATTCAGAAGGTAGGCTATGGTCTCTAGAACATATTCTCAGAATGAGACGGAGAGGTCAGCGAAACTCATCATCGACCGTACCACGTCTAACAATATGCAATTCCTCCTTTTGGATATACTATTTAGTTGGGGTGTATAAGAAGATGTCCATTGGGATAGAGTCCCATAGTCCTTAAGGAACTGGGTGAACTCTATACTCAAGTTCTCACCTTCTCGATCTGATCGAAGAGTTTTGATACTCTTTCCAATCTGATTCTCAAATTCATTCTTATACTCCCTAAATTTCTAGAAGGCCTCGGACTTATACTTCATCAAGTACACATGTCCATAACTTGAGAAATCATCAATAAAAGTAATGAAGTAGGAGTAACCACTTATGACATGAGTTGACATGGGACCACATACATCACTATGTATGAGTTCCAACAACTTAATGACTCTCTCTCCAGTTCCACTAAATGGAGAGTTAGTTATCTTTCCACTAAGGCAAGGTTCGCAAGTTACATATGACTCATAGTCGAATGGATCTAAGTATCTATTATTTAATAACTTTTGAATTATTTTCTCATGGATATGACCTAGCTTACAATGTCATAAGTATGCACTGTTCACCTCATCTTGTTTCCTCTTAGTCTCACTTACATTCATGATATGTGGAGTAGTATCTAGTATAAATAAACCATTATACAATGTTCCTTATGCCAATCTCCTAGGCTTTACTAGAATATATAACAAATTACAGATATGATAAGCATTATCGGTACCCAATACCCATGCACTATCATAAAAATCTAACAATTGGAGACTGATCATGAATGTACATGAAGCTTCTCCAAGCTTCTATTTCGCCTTCTCTATAAGGTACTTTTTGCAGTTCCTCTTCTAGTGCACATCTTTGCCATAGTGGAAGCATTGACCTTTGTCCTTTGTGGGGTCTTTCTTAACAACTTTTGTTTTACCCGATCTACCCTTGCCCTTGCCCTTCTTAAGGGATTTTTCTTTCTTTTCTTTCTGGTCTCACCAGCATAGAGAATTGGCTTCTCTTTCTTGATGGTGCTCTCTACCTCTCTCAATATATTGACGAGCTCAGGGAGAGTCACCTCAAGCTTGTTCATATTAAAATTCATTATGAACTGAGAAAAGGAATCTAGTAGGGACTAAAGTACAAGGTCTACACATAGGTCATCCTCTACAACCATTCTCATACCTATGAGTTTTTTTATCTACTCAATTATCTTTAGGATATGGTTCTGAACCAATCCCCTCAATCATCCTAGCACGGAAGAGACTCTTGGATATCTCATTTTGCTAAGTCCTTCCCTGTTCCTCAAACAGTTTATGGAGATGTAGGAGAATGGATATGGTATCTATCTTTTCATGTTGTCTCTATAACTCAAGAGTCAAATAGCCCAACATGTAACACTGATCAAGAGTGGAATCATCTTTGTACTTCATGTAGTAGCGATCTTATCCTTACTTGCCCTTTCCTCGAGCGTAGACATCACTGTATCAAGGACGTATGTGATTTTCTCTACCATGAGAATTATTCTCAGGTTGCAAAGCCAATCAGTGTAATTTGGACCAGTGAGGTGGTTGACATCAACTATGCCATGTAAAGGATTTGAATGTGACATATTTATGAAAATAAAGATGTAGCAGAAATAAATAATATACAGATTTTATAAAAAATAAACAAATAAAGATAAATACTTTTATCTTACTCTTCTCCCATTATTTTCTCGTGAATCACACAACTCCATCCGGTATGTGAATCAGAGACCCCTGATAGATCTCTAGTTGGTATCGGGATCCAATCAACATTTTAACGTAAACTCGAGTGACTTGACCAATTACGCTAAGCCCGTAAAGGTAGGCAACTCTTGCCAATCACAACTCCTTGTGATTCTCGTCCTCTTCGACCTCCGAACCACCATAGCCTCGAGTGACTCGACCAACATAGTGTTCGATTAAGTCATCACCATCATTACAAGATGAGTCCAATTCGATAATATGCCCTTGAATGACTCGACCAAGTATACAATATCCTCAGGTCACCGGTGACATCACTATATCATCGGCAAGATAGCGAATCATAAAATAGGTGAGCCTCGAGTGACTTGACCAACTCAACCTACGTCGGAAATTAGTCCCTACCTATAACGATGGAAGGCTATGTGGGTCAATCTAATTGTCTCACGTTTATCGACTTAATATTATAGAGAGAATTTTTTATTTAGTCTCCTAATATGATATGTCACACACATACATATTTAATATATAGGGAGATTATGTTACCTAAAGAGATCATATATCTTAAAATTCCTATAGATCTATAGAAGAGGATGAAAGAGGTCATCTGTCCTCCTCTCTAGCGATGATCCATATAGTAGGGGCTGTAAAGATGCTCCTCAAGTCTTTGCATAATCCTCCTTGTTGTATGCACCACACAATTAAGAAGGGACTACCTATTCTTGCTATCCACATACCTCAAATATGGGCTATAGGTTGAGGAGGAGAGGGAGAGAGGATAATAGGAGATGACATCCAAACGAACCTAGCCCATGGCCCTTTGGTTTCATCTTATTTATAGTGGTCCCCCGTCAACTTAACCATAATGGATCCTGCCATAATGAGTATTGGATCTCTATCCAACTATCTAAGTCTCTTAAATTAGTGGGTCTCTACCCAATAATCCCTTATTGATTCTTATTAGATCTCATCCATAGGATCCAATAATTTAGAGGCTTATTGGATATTCAATAAGATAAAGGCTCCAACAGATATCTCATATCTGAATATCTACTCGTCGCAACACCTACCATATGTATGTGACCCTCTAGGCCTAATATTGAGTTGGGCATGAGTCATACATATAAAAATTTCTTCTGACTCAATGAATTATTATCTCCATAATCATTCACTTGATTCATCGACTACGAACGTACTAGGCCACTATGCCACAGTCCCTAGACAATAAAAGGGAATCCAATCATTTGGACATTTCTATCCTCAATTACCGTATAACTATAGTCTCTCATCTATCTAATATCCCAGAGATTGTATTTCGGGTATAGTGCTATCAGACTCATATAGTTTCTACTCGAGTCTCGCTATAATCAAATTCTTCCGGAGAACTCTTTCTCTCAATCCGAATGACTCTAGTGAGAGATTTTCTTGAGCAAGAATACATATGATATTTCTCTCACTACACCAAGAGTGGATGACCTTTTATTAACACTCAATAGCCCTCATAAGGTTAGTTATCATTCCTGATGACCGGTTATGCTATATCTGAAACTTCTAAACCTATAAGTTCGGTATCAAAGAGTGAAGTACTCATACAGGACAAATTTGGTATCTTAAGTCTAAGGACTAGATACACCACTAGGATGATGAAATTACTATTTAACAATAAGGCATCTTCAACCATCTAGGATTCTATGAGTGGATCAATCAATGAACTCATTCTCCAATGAGCACCTGCACTATATCCCTAGCATCCTCACATGAGAAACTATGAGACTAGCCGCCTCCATCATATGGATGGGTATACAACACACTATTCTGTCTGATTATCTCGATATCTTTCTTGAGTAACCTATGACCGAGATTATTTAGGGTTTATGTTTAAAGGTGAATCGGTCTTACTATCGTGATTTCATCACGATCCAATTCTCATTCCACATATATATGGACACTACAATATATATAATAATGAATATAAAGTAATAAAATATCAAATAATATAATAAGTAAAAAGAGTATATATCATGTCATACGTGTCATCACTCACGTAATTAGCTTGCAGGGCAACTATGACTAGCACATATTATTATCGGGTTATGCCTTTTGATTCGAAGAATGCTGGTGCTCCTAGAATAGTGAATTGGATGTTTAAGTCTTAAATTGTGCATATATCAATAATATGATAGTGAAGAGCAAGAAGATTGATGGGCATCTGGCTAACTTAGCTAAAACCTTTGAAATGCTAAAGAGGTTTAAGATGTAACTCAACCTAGCCAAATGTACTTTTGTAATTAACTCAAGAAAGTTCTATGGGCTCATAGTATATCATAGAGTGATCAATATAAATCCTATATAAATCCTAGGAAGGCAAAAAAAAATCCAATACATGAAATTGCTAAGTGAGGTTTACCATTTGGTAGGTCATTTTACAAAGTTAAATCACTTCCTTTCTCAATCGGGAGACTAGTATATTTTTTTCTTAAATACTCAAGAATCTCAAGAATAGATCGAGGAATGCCAAATGATTTTCAACAATTTGAAGGAGTACTTTGGCGAACTATTATAAGTCACCTCCCTCAACCTAAATGATAGCTTTTACTTATACCTGGCTACTACTACCTCTACTATCATCTTAATCTTTGTACATGAGGATGGGGGCAACCAGAAGCCTATTTATTATATTAATCATATTCTACGCAATTTAGCCCATTTACTATATCAAAAATAAGTCTATGCAATGGTGTTGACAATAAGGATATTTGGACCTTACTTCCAAGCACACATCATATATGTTATGACACATCATCTCAGGTAGATCAACGAGATGATTGATCAAGTTAGGGGAGTTCGACATTTGATATACTCTAAGCAGTAGTCAAAACTCAAGCATTAGAAAACTTTGGCCTAGAACTAAACCATACCTCCCATCCATGAATCTTATGCACTTTGGGGTTGGGCACTCCTTGTCAATAGATCAGCAACTTCTAACGGTAAGAAGGCTGGACTTATCATTAAAGTCCCCAAGTGAGTCTATGAGAATATCCTATGGTTCAAGTTCAAGATCTCTAATAACAAAATCGAATATAAAATATTTATCTCAGGCCTCTACCTCACAAAGAGCAACCTTATAAAGGAGTTGGTAATCTTAGATGACTTCCAACTTGTTGTCAATCTAACTCAAAAGGGATTTTTGAGATCCATGATAAGATATCTATTAGAGGTGCATAAACTAATCACTTAGCTTCACCAAAATATTATAGATGCCTCGGGAAGAGAATGTACATACTAAAATGCTCACAAGGATAGCATCAAGCCATGCTGCCACCGGTAGGGGTCAATTGCCCATGCCTCAACTTTAGAACTCTCAAGTCGAGGATGAATCCTATTGGATAAATAAATATATTAAAGTACAAAAAGGATGGAACAACGCTCACCGACCCAGCCTCAACTCATCGAGTGTGATATAACAAATCTTAATGTTGCATTATCAATGATTATTTATGTCGTATGTCATTTAGCTAGCCCCTACTCAGATGCTCATCCCCTCTTAAAGCTCAAAGGGCGTAGGCTGAGATACACGATGAGATATGTCAAGAACAAATCAACGAATGAATCTTGGTGTACTACTAGCCAACCCTAATGATCTATGCACAAAAGTATGGTTGACGTCAAAGGTTTCCCTATTGCATCAACTAATGACCTTTTGCTAATAAAATATGGTTGAACACTCTCTCAATTTCTCTCCTACTCATCTTGGAAATACTAACTTGCACATCAAGAATCCATCACTATAAATTAAACACCTTATTAGCTACGAGATTTGTGCTTTATAAATTTAGACTTGTCACTAAAAAATAATTTATTGACTGAATCATCATGAAATAGATTTTTAGTGATGAAACATAATCTGACATTAAAACATTATTTTTTGTATTTATAAATTACTGACGAATTGTAACTATTGTTATCAGTAAAATTTTCTATTCCGGGAGGAGAATTTTATGTTTGTGACAAATTATATGAATACTAAAATTAGTGATAGTATATTGTCACTGATTACATATATATCTTTTGTGTTTATAATATTACATATGTTAAATTTAGATGAATGCATAATTTGGACTGTAAGAGCATGTAGATTGTCCGATCATATGGCCGAGACCAACAAAGGTTGACAAATATGTGAGAAATGCTTGTTTGGCTGCTTTCAATTATTTATACAGTTTCTGAAAAGTTCATTTCATGGGAGTTCAATTCTTACCTTATTTAACCGAAGAAACATCTGCCTTTTTACATCCGCCGAGCGAAGTTGCCGATAAGCACAAACAAATTATCGTATGGATCAAAGTTTGACTTGCAGTTCGTAGTTTCTTTTATTTTTATCTCATTTTATTTTTTTATTATCAATCTAACTATTTATCTTTATGCAATTATGTAATTGTGGCTTCATGCAGAATGCACAAGAGAGTGCAAAAGAATGAAGACATGAAGATATCTTTTTTTTTATCTTTTATGCATTATGTTGATATATATATATATATTTTTTAAAGATAACATGGATCTTGAGATTATATCAACTCTAATATTATTATTTTTGGACAAAATGAACATTGTAATGTGAAGTTTCAAATATCATATTTTTAATCTTGAAATTATTGAAAACTCTGATATGATTTTAAAATTATTAAAAATTGATGGGTTCGTCATAAAATTATTTTTACTAGATAGTTTGTCACTAATGTTCTTTTCATTTAAATAAGTAGGATGTTACTATTTGTAATCCTCATTTTACTATTCACAATACTATTTTTAATTTTTTTTATATTTTAAAACTATCCCTTTATAAATATACATAAATATCCTCCTATTATTTTTCTTCTTCTTTTTCCTCCTCCTCTTCTTCTTCTTCTTCCTTTTTAGAAGACGACATCGAGTGACGGCAACGACGGTCGATGATGACTAATTAATAAAGAATTATCAAATAAAAAAAAGAATAAGATTGATAATATTGTGTCTATAAATTAAAATAATGTTTTTATGTTTTAAAGGATTGTTAATAATTATAGGATATCAATAGTAAAAAGGGACTATGAATAGTAATCTTCAATAAGTAGTAGTGATAGACTAATTTGTCACAAAAAAAAAATTTATTCAAATTTTTAGTGATAGATAAGTCTGCCACTAAATCAAGCATAAGTGACAAACTTAATTATGTTGTCACTAGAAGTTTTTATCAATACATTTATCAATATATATATTTTTATTAATAGAGTTTCAATGTATTAGCCACAAAAGGAAGTTGTCACTGAAAAGAATAATTCAATGATAAGTTAATTTTTTGATTGTTGCTTAAGGTTTTAATCATGGGACCTACACTGGCGAAAACTGGTGACACTGATTCTTTTACTGATGGTGAGTTTTGGTGACAACTTCGTCCGTGACTAATCACCATTTTTCTTATAGTGCCTCTGATACACATAGTTTTGGATCTAACACCATATCGGGAGCCCACAAATACTTTGGACATCATCATCTCACTTGGTACAAGTGCATCTGAATCAAGTTGGGCTGATCATTTATTTGGATCAAAGGTGTCTAGCTCTTTGTCTCACCATTTGATCAAACACAATATCCCAAGATCAGTGAAACTCACTACTTCTTAGTATTAGAAGAACTCGATCAAGTCATTTTACAAAACGATAGAACCAATTTCTGCAAATCCGTTTCCTGATGCACCCATCAGTCGAAGTCCACAATAGTCGAAAAGCATCATCTACCCATTCAAATTTAAGCACACAAATCGATCACCACCGACTGGAGCACGACTCCAAGTTTGACCTCGTCTTTTGCTTTCAAGAAAGACGACAGATGTTAGAGAGATGGTCGGGCCAATCTTCTGCAGCGGTGGTAAAGGTGGTTTTGCATTGGACCGGAAACTTTTGATAGCGGAGAGGGGAGATTTGATGGAAATTTGGAGCTTAACAGGGTCTACGGATATAGAAAAGAACAGAAGAGCAGCTACTAACCATGTTTGTATTCACGGCGTTGGTTATGAGATCTATAAATGCCAGGGAAAAGTGGGTTATGAATCAAGATTTTGAATTGCATGTTTGATAAATAAATATTTGAAATATGATTAATATTGTGTTAAAAAAAAAAAAAAACTCAATAGTTACAGAGAAAAGGAGTTCTGCAATAATATTGGCTACATGAAGATAATTCTGTGTCTGAGGACAACTCGGAGATCCACTGCAGAATGCATACATGCATTCAGCGGCTTCGGATGACGTCTTCAAATAATTGTGCATTCCAAATGCATTCATTAGGTCTCATCAAACCATGATTTATTATTTCCCAGCTTAAACTGAGACACTACATAGCAATCTTTCTATTGCGAAGGCTTTCGAAACATTGTGATGATTTAACGCGTAATTTACTTCAGAAGTTGAAGAATGCAGTAAGATATCAGTTTGAAGGCATCAAAGGTATCGAAAGCATGTATACCACCCACCTCGGCTGCCACATCATGCTACGTTTAGTGCATTACAAATTAAGAAGCCTTTGGATCAAACAAATATCTTATTGAGTTTGGCACATGACGTACAATTGATTACAGTTATAATGCAATGTAGTCACAAGACAGCAAATTTGCAATGAAAACAGAGATATGAACACATGCCAGCTTACATACATGATGCCACAAAAGAACATCTCCCGAGTAATAGAACCAAATAATCAACCTGCATAGGAGTTCTTGAAATCAGACAATTTTATATTACTAGGTTCAGTTTGGGAAAAGAGTAGATCAACTGACATCATGATGACATACCAAACTTTGTGAATATATTTATCACTGCATCATTAAGAAACTAGAGATGGGGCATCTGAAGCTGTAAGGGGAGCGACTTGTTTACTTAGAAGAAGTGGAGACAGTGCCTTGACCACAATGCTCATATTAGGCCTAAACTCAGCTTCGTATTGCACGCAGAGAGCAGCCACAGCAGCAAACTGCACAAATAACACAAAATCTTCACTAGCATCTCACAAAAATGATCTGGACTGTATGGAATGAACAACATTTAATTTACTAAATGGTTTGCAGAAGCTAAGTACATAAATGCATGTGTGCAAATGCTCGTGCACACTCATCCAACATGAGAGAATCAAGCATGCATAAATGAAAATAAAAAGGGCGCAGGATACCTTTGCAACTGCCTTTGGTGGATAATCTCCATTCATTCTTGGATCTATACATTGTTTGACCTTATCCTCACTCAATCTAGGAGTTGCCTGCATAGAGGTGAGAAGAGATAGACATTACAAGACTGGTTATGTCATCAGATATACCCCATATGTAATGCTGGCATTAGACTGAAGCTGATGCTAAAATTGGCATATTACAGAAAACTACCATAATATGGTGTCACTGCATCAATTCAATATTCAAAGAGTAAAAGCTAGAGTGATATGAGATAACAAGGTGTCAGTTACATTCTGTCGACAGACTAAAACATTGAAAATATCATAGTGGCCAATTACTTGTGAAAAAGATACTGATTAACATTCTTTCAAGTGCCCTACCAACCATGTTACCTATTTATTTAACCTGCTTAACTGTGAAGGCCAAGGTGCTATGTGCATCATGCTAATCCAGAGGCCAACATATGAATGGCTTCAGTTAGCCAATTAGTAGGCTAGAGTGACAAGGTTAACTGACCCAGTATGTATAAGTGTTTCCATAAACGGTTAAAGAAAGATCATATACAGAATCACTAACTACATAATGCAGAAATTATTTTAAAGATGGACATCTGAAGGAACACAGATACCCTGAAACAAGAGTCAACTGCCATGTAATGGATATTTCACAAAAAGAACACAGTAATTTCAAGTAATTTTATGACTTTTAACTATGCTTATTTATTCAAAAAATGTTAACCTACTAATGTTGGAACAAAATAGACAATTAGCTTAAAACTTGCTGCTCAATTCCATATAATGGAGCATTAAAGAGCCAAAAAACAGGGATGTTATACTGTTATTTTGTGACTTCAAATGACATTATTTTCTTTTCTGTATGTAGTAGGACTTTGTTCTGAAAATTATTTTCTTCTTGCTAGACAAAAGGTTTCTTTTAATGTTTTATAACCAGTCACAGGTTTCAAAGTAATGAATTGACCAAATCTGAAGAGGTTGGCAAAGGGTTCCTATACTGAAGTTTTTTTTCCAGTGCAATTCCTAGGAGAGGTTAATAATATACAAATGTGGCTCCACATTTGTCCTCTTTAAGGAATAGGCATTTTAGCTTCTAGGATCTTTGTAGAATCCAATCACAATCACACAACATCACCAGTCATAATAACATCCTATGTGATTGAACTTGGATATTAATCTCAAATAGATAATGGATCTTAGAGTTTGACACATACTCTTCTAATCAAGGATACCAAAAAAAGCACCAATACAAAACATAGGCAAAGATATAAGGACAAATTTAAAATATTTAAAGTGAATTTATAATATCAGTTTATATGCTTAAGAAACACTGTTACAGCCAGCTATTCTATTTGATATCTAAAAATAACTTGTTTTGTTAAGTATTAAAATATCCATTTTCTTTCCTCTTCACTTCTATCTTCTTTTCCTCTTCTTAACGCTTCTCATTTAATTTTTTTTATCTTTATATCTCTATCCCCCCAATTGCATCTCTGGATTGTAAAAGCCATTTGGCACAGAATCAATTCTTCCTTGGAGACCCAAGTACTATCTTGTGCACATGCAGGAGAATCAACTAGTGTGATGGCAGCTGAATTCCTTCCCTCTCAAACACTGCATCCCTACCCCACCCCTCTCTTGTTATCTCTGCCTGTAGCACAACAACATTAGTTCAAGGCTTCAAGCGGCAGAAGCTCTTCTGAGATTATGGTGGCGTAGAGGTACTACTACTCCACACCACTTCCTCTCTCTCCATCTTCTTTGCTTCTTCTTTTCGTCACTGCCAAAGAATCGACAGGAATCACCCAGGTAGTAAATTCTTGCTCAGATTGGTGAGTTTGATCAAGCTCAACTGAAAATTCACCAATTCTAGTTGCCTGGTCATTTCCAGATGAATTTAATACAGATCCAATATCCTCACTCTTACTCCATCATGTAGTCACAATTTTTGTGGCGGAACACCAAATCTAAGCATTGAAGTCAACACTATGATTCATCCTCTATATACACACAAGTGCACATACACACATATATAAATGTATATATACCTACACATATATAAGTATATATGCATATAAGTTTCTAATTCTCGGTCAGGAACCGATACAGGTCCTTGGGCATATCCGTTCGGCAACAATGTGGTGGAGAAAAGGAGGAAGTGGCAACAACTCAGGAGTGAGGAGGAGGCAGTAGTGGCCACTAACGGAAAGGAGGAGTTGGCAGAAAAGAGAAGTGTGAGAGAGAGAACATGCGAGAATAAATGGGGAAAGAAAGAAACAAAATAAAAAGGTGACAGCTGTCTCATAGAAACATCTAGGGTGGTAGGTTAACCACCCAGTGCACCTATATATACCAGCTAGATTTTCAAATTTTCACAGGATTGCACAGTATGGTAAGTGTATCAGATGGTATGCCTGTTCTATGTATCATTCATAAGTTGTGCTAGTAAAAGTTGATCTGCACTTAAAATACCGTAAGCTTTTTGAACATTTCATACATGTATAAGAATATGTATGTGTATATTCTCATCAGAGACTTCATACTTTAGATTGCATGAACAAGTGATGAGATAAAATTTGCAGCCAATAGTTAAGTAACAATTACCCAAGTAACCAGACTTTGCTGCCCTCTGGGCATTGTGTGGTCAACTGGTTTCCTGCCAGTCAGCAGCTCCAGAAGAACAACACCAAAACTATATACATCACTTTTCTGTGTAAGCTGGCCTGTCATAGCATACCTGCATAAGTTTTGATGTTATTCACTAAAAGAAGTAATATGAATGACATTTAAGCATGCATAGTATTTCTGCCCAAATTAGATTAACATCTCTTTAAGTTCCATGATAAGATTTATCTAGTTGCTACAAGAGAAACAGATTCAACTAGTAAAACAAAATTATCTAAGTCTAACAGAAAAAATAGATGTTGTTGATGAAGACAGAAATTTACAATTGTTATCACAGCATATGATCAAATTTATAAATGATGCTAGGCCATTTGATTCCAGTGAGCTGGTTCAACATTTCAACATTCTTTCACTACTAGCTACAACCTCTATAATGACTAAAGCCAGCCAATTATTCTCTATGAATTATTCAACTATATACCGTACTAGATTAACAAGGCTTATGGAGCAGAATATTTTCTTAAGTTTGGACAAAAAACTCTCTCCAACAAATAATTCCACCATTCAAAACACAAGTGCCACAGAAGTAACATTTTATATGTTCTGAGGACATAGAACCAATCCTCAATTAGAGATCCCTTGTTCATAATTATCTGAGATTCGATTCCCAAGGGAGAAGCAAAACAAGCAGTAAAATACAAGGAATTAGGAGATTAACCTATCCAATTAGACATCTGAATCAATTGGAAGCCACTGATAAACCAATGTGGTCCAAGAAGTTGCAAATGCAGATTGTTTGTGTTATAAAATTATACAAGTATTCTACATATTAATTACTTTAAATTTATTTGCTTATCATACGGGACACTACTTGTCTTCTGTTACTGCCTAAGTTCTATCAAATCCTTTTCTACAAACATGGAAGAAGCCAATAAATGAGCACATAATTGTAATGTAACAAGTGCTTTTTTTTAACTAACACATTTAACCTGGTTACAAGAGTGTACATGCAATTTACTGACAATAAAAGTGTTGCCAGGATGAGCATGGTTTATCTCTAAAAGAAATAATCTGAAAACAAGTTTCAACATGGTGGAAACAATCAAAGCCCTCAAATTAACAAAAAAATGGATTTCTTAGGTAGGTACCACCTCCAAAACCACCTTGAAATTCAAAAACATCAAACTGAATGCCATCCAGGGGATAAAGGACTCAAAAAAATTGTAATCAGAAAGTTTACTCCATATGTAATTGGAAAAGCTGCTGATCTTCACAAACAAATAATGTTTTCTTCACATGATTGCTAAAAGTTCACTGAATCAGAACTTATTGCCGGCTTTGCCTATCGCTCCCTTTTCTATCCTATAGGTACTGGCTGCTCTAAGGTTTTTGTTTCAACCAAGTATCATCCCAATCCAAATCCTACAATAGTATCACATAAGTCTTGATACACATAATGACTGAATACAACCAGTACATGGTCACATCACTCCATATACTCATCAACATGCAATGGAGTAAACAAACAGCTTGAAGCCTTCTTTCAAATCCTTTATGATTAATACATCTAAAGCATGAATAGTTATTTTTGACCTACTTAACCCACTTCATAACTTCTCATGTTCCATCTTTCTACCTTTTCCTTGTTAAAATCTCTCTCTCTCTCTCTCTCTCTCTCTCTCTCTCTCTCTATATATATATATATATATATATATATATATATATATATATATATATATATATATATATCACCTACTTTATGCTATAAGACCTAGTTCACCTTACTAACATAAATACAAAGATATTACCTGTTACAAGAGCAATTACCTAGCACAACAAGCAGCATAGTTGAATAGAAACCATATCACAAGTGCATAACTTTGAATAAGTAAAAAACCAAGCCAGCCAAAGGACACAAAAGGATCATGAAACATATGAGCATTATAATGTTGAGGGAACTTAGGGTCTCCAAGTTGTGTAATTACTCTGGTGCATGATAACCAAAAGTTCCAAGGACACGAGTTGAATGGAGACGAGCAGCCATATCAGGTGCCTGATTTAGGAGATTAAAATCTGCAATTTTTGCTTTAAAGTCCTCGAACAAAAGGACATTGCTCGATCTGATGTCACGATGTATTATAGAAGGCTGAACCTTCTCATGAAGATACTCGAGCCCCTTTGCAGCATCAACAGCAATTCTGACACGCTGCATCCAGTCAAGTGGGGGACCAGGTTGTGCGCCTTGAACTCCTTTTCTACCTATAGTTCTACTAAGAGTCAGAATCCTTGTTTCTTGAACAATAGAAACAGTCCAAATGATATAAAATGGCTGTCAGAAGAATCTGAAATATATGGCAACAGCACATGCCATACCATGAAGGATGCCAAGAGCTGTCAAAATAATGAGAAATGTGATATATATAGCAATAAAACATATCATACCATGAAGGATGTCATGTAAAGAACCCATTGTAGCAAATTCATAGGCCAACAATCGCAGATTTCCTTCAACACAATACCCCAACATTTCTACAACATTTTCATGCTTCAACCTCGACACCACTGAAACCTAATGTTCAAAGCAGTGGGAAGTCAACTTTTCAAGGTCACACAACCAAATGACAGTAAACAGAATTGAGACTTATTTATTGCCCTGCAAAGTCTGTTAGTTAAGATGAAAGAGGCAGAGAAATTCTTGCAATAATACTCTACTAGAAGACATACCTGAGCCAAAAATTCAGCATTGGTCTCGGACTCTGATGAAGAATCAAGTTTTTTCAAGGCCACCTGCTTCTCATCGTTCAAAACTGCAAGATACACTCTTCCATATGATCCCTCACCTACCAAAGCCTTTGATCCAAAATTATCAGTCTTATCTTTTAATTCATCTAATGAGAGTGCTGGCACTTCTATCGGAGGTGGTGCCTTGGGGGGTTCATTTTTGGGACCAGCAGAGTACTTTGGCATGCCTGGACAAAAGAAAAGAAAATAACAGCTAATGCAACAATGGGAACATAGGAAACAGCACAATCAAAAAAGTTGCACACAAGAGCAAGATATTGCAAAAAAACTAAAGAAGAAAGAGTAAACATTCTAGATGTTTAATATATGTCTGAAAAACAATATATAGAACATTTTGTAACTACATCTAAATCATACATGTGATATTCTGATTTATTGAGTGAATATGTAATAATGTAATTGAGAGTTTCTCAAGGAATATATAAACAATCATGTCATATTTTATGACAACATCTGAGCAAGATTATCATAAACAGAAAAAAAAAAATTACATTCTTATTACTGAATATACAACGCATTTATCAGAAAGTAAAAAAATTGTATGATGAAGAACCATCTAAGTTTATAAAAGATTGTAGAAGAGTTTATTCTAGGCAAAGAAATCAGCAGAAAGGATTATAGAAGAATTTATTCTAGGCAAAGAAATCAGCAAAAAAAAATTAGCCCAGAAACTCGTAAGAGTTGTGTGGGAAAGTAAAGAGTCTTTTGATCTTTCTAGATGCTAATCTTGGGACTCTAATTTTGTATTGAGTCATTGAGTGTACTCTTTTTAAAGCAGTGATAAGTATTTAAAGCTGTTTAGGTCTCCTAGAAGTTCTCTAGAAGTCAAAGGAGGAAAGTCTAGGAGGTTACTCTTGGGAATCATTACCTTAACAATGGATGAAACAGTTCAGATTTGAACAAAAAAAACTTCCTTCTTCTCTCTTCCAGTCTCTTACTCTACTCTCTAATCTCACTCCACTCTTGCTCTCTTGGTCTCTCTCTACTTCTCTTACTGCTCTACATCATTGCATCCTTACTGTCCCATAAGTATATAGTTCTACAAGGTCAAGATTTCATGCCTTAGTGAAGCCACAGGCAGATTCATAATGTAGTCATCTCATCCCCAAAGATAAATTGTTTGAACTTCAGCTAAGGTTCTTCTACAAGTCTCACTGTTCCAAATCAAAGGCTGAAAAATATTAAGGATTCAGATGCTTATCCTTTAATACCCCCATGCTCCTCTCTCTCCACCTTTCTCTTTCCTCTCTCCCTCTGTCTCTTCCTTCCCGCAACCTTGCTGTTGTCACTCAGATGCTGAAAAATATTAAGGATACAGATGCTTATCCTTTAATACTTTTATGGCTTTACCATATATATTTTTTATTTTTCTTTTAGCTTTCACCCATGCTCCTCTCTCTCCACCTTTCTCGTTCCTCTCTCCCTCTTTCTCTTCCTTCCCAGAACCTTGCTGTTGTCACTCACTGCATTGCTGGGTCACCACTCCTTCCACCTTGGTATGCGTCCTTGCCGGCCTCCTCCTCCTCTTATCCTCTTTCGCCTTTACCTCACACTCTGCCAGTCAACTTTTCTCCTTCCTCCTCACTCAGAAGGCTGAAAAATATTAAGGATTCAGATGCTTATCCTTTAATACTTTTATGGCTTTACCATATATATCTTTTTATTTTTCTTTTAGCTTTCCCCCATGCTCCTCTCTCTCCACCTTTCTCTTTCCTCTCTCCCTCTGTCTCTTCCTTCCCGCAACCTCGCTGTTGTCACTCACTGCATTGCTGGGTCACCACTTCTTCCACCTCTGGTATGCGTTCTTGCCGGCCTCCTCCTCCTCCTCCTCCTCCTCCTCTTATCCTCTTTCGCCTTTTCCTCACACTCTGCCAGTCCACTTTTCTCCTTCTTCCCTATTCTCTCCCCCATGTCTTGGTCCAAACAATACCAACCCATACCAAGTCTCAGTACATCAGTCCACACTTGAACTGTACTGGTCTAGCTATCAGCTGGTGTCAACATCAAACTAGAATTGTAAACCTTAGATTGTAATCAAATCCTCCAATTTAAGTATAACTATTTCATTTCCTTTCTTGCTAATAAAATTTAGGAAATAAATATTTAACATTCCAAGTTGGGTGATATTATTTTTGTCAATAAATTAAATAAAATAAATATTAATAATATAAAAAAAATTCTTATGTGAAGTGCTCACCTCCTCTGAAGAGGGATTCCTTTTGTTCGTTCCTCATCAAGCTAAGCTTAGTAGTGAGAAAAACGAAGAGTTACATCGTACTAAGGAGAGATAGGTTCCTTGGCCTTTCTTGAAAAATAAAAATTTTCTTCTATTCCTTTAAGTGTTTAAAATTTTATTAAAATATGTTGTAATTATTCATACTATATGTAGTTTCTAAAATTTCCTTTTATTCCTTTATGTATTTAAAATTTTATTTTTGGATTAAAACATGTTGTAATTATTCATGCTATATGCAGTTTCTAAAATTTTCTTTTATTCCTTCAAGTGTTTAAAATTTTATTTTTGGATTAATACATGTGATAATTATTCATGTTATATGCAGTTTCTAAATTTTTTATTTTGCATGCATAATACTAGATGATTAAAAATGTTATTTTCTCCCTTATGCAATTTTATTTTTAATCTACTACTATTTATTATGTTGTAATGACTCAATGTTAATCGTTAAATAGTTTGATTATAATTCTATGATGCTATATTTAAGAATTGAGGGAATTGGTTAGTATTTGGGCTAAAAATCAGTTCGAAGACCAAGCCACGACTCATAGACTAAACCCAGCCAACAGGCCAAGCCCAGTAAGTAGGCTAGGTCCTAGCCTATAGGCTAGCTCGACCTAGCCCAACATGCGCAATCAAGTACAGTGCACATGACCAATCCATGAGCTCTAGGCCGGCTCAACTTGGTATAGTGCATGCACAATCATGTGCAGTGCACATGACCAATACATGGGTTGGCCCAACCTAGCCTAATGCCATGCAATATAGCCCATTGTCCTTGCTTTATTTAATTTAGGCCTAAACATTAATTGAACCAAATCAGATTTGATCAGTTTAAATCGATTCAAGATAATTATGAATCAGTTTGACTTATTCAAATATATTTAACCTAAATTGAACTCAACCTAATCTAAATTATACCAGCCTAAGGTGATTCCAGATCGATTAAATAAAAATTAAAGACCAATTCAATTAGGTTCTTGTTAACTAGAGTTTAATTAGATCGATTGAGTTATGATTCAAGCCAATTGAGAGCTAATTGATATTATTTGACATTAATGATGTTTGAAAGATAAAATAAAATGTTTCAATATATTATTTCATCTTGATATGGACATGACCAGTATGAGATGATTTTATTTCCCTGTTAAGGGTAGGTAAAACGATTCCCTTTGAAGATTGGTGGGCCGTCATACGTGACGATTGGATGGTTCCTACATCCACTGTTGGGAGGAATGTGTCCCCACTTTGGCAGGTGAGGGACACCACTCCATCTGCTATTGGGGGTGTGATATGAGTCTGTCTCCATTTGTTGTTAGGAACATAAACTCATCCCATAGGATAAAGCCTCTTTATTCGTAGGATGACTGACCTTTAAACATGTATTTGTTTTATAGTTAACTTATAGGGGTTCTTACTTAGTGTTGTCGAAATTTCTTTGTTTTGTTTTTTATTTTCAAAACAACCTCCCAATAGCACTAAACTAAATTCCAGTGAAAAACAGACCCTCCATTATCACTAGGTAGAGCCAATTGAATTTTATTTTTGGATTGACATTACTATGTTTCTTAATAAGGCTTATGGCTATTTTTTATTTATATTTTGATGAATAAATAAATTATAATAATATTTATAATTTATACATATTAATAAAATGATGTTTATTTATTTGACTCTTGATGTACTTATGAAAAGATGTTGTAATTATATGAAAAACAAAATTCTAGGATGTGACATAGATTATACCATAAAAAATGTAATAAATAAATACAATGCACAATAGTTTCAGGCTCGAAGGAATATTACTTACCCCATAAGACAAATAATATAAAGGTATTAGACCAAGATATTAGGTTATGAAGGGACCAAAATCGTGGTTTATGTTAGTGAAGTACAAGCTAAAAAATTCAAGTAGTGAAATAACATAATAGGAGAATAAAAAGCAAAAGAATAAAAAAGAAGCAATGCATAGTGCCACGAACGGTCGTCGCGCACCCATAACATCTTCGCTCAATGAACTGTTTGTCGCTTTTGCATGCTTGTACAGATGCTTGGCAGCATGTTTTGCTTTGGTTTTATGTGTTTTTGTTGGAAAAATGTAAGCAAGAATTGTTCGTAGCACTACAGTGCAACCGCTCACCATGCTAGGCAAAACTACCCCAAAATGGTTTCGTTTTTGTGTGCCACGACATGTTTTCTGCAGACCGTAGTCATGCGCAAAATGTTAGCCATCTCAAACCCCTAGAACCCCTCGGGTGGCGCAGGGGTGGATGGGGCTTCGGGGTAGTGTTAGGCGTTGATCGGCATACACAAGTTCGCACGTTAACTTGACAGAAACTTGCCATCGCACTCGACACCCAGTGAGCAATCGTTTGCGGACTTGCGATTGTTTGGTTTGCCTTCTAAAGTCCTTATTTTCTCATTCCTCTCTTTTCTCTCTTGCACTCAAAGTGATTGTTGAATTGCTTGTAAAGCTTCCCTCTTCGCGAGACATCAGCACTTATCCGCCGTTAACTTTCGAACTAATCAACTTGCTCTTTTTATAGGTCCTACGGGACTTGAGCGAGGTTGCAAATTGGCTGACCCTTTGCAGATGCATATCGCGACATTGCATCATGACTTAGGCAATCCCAGCTAAGTCCAAGACGTTAGCGCAAGGGTACTTCATGACTTATGCAACTCTAACTAAGTCTGTGACTTTGCCGCAAGGGTGCCTCATGACTTAGGCAATTCCAGCTAAATCCATGACATTATGGTATAATGGGCATGTAAAAAGAAGTTAGAATGCAAAAAATGAAAAAGAAAACCTACTAGTGTAATGATCCAAGTAGAGGATCTCTAGAAGTCACCACAACAAAGACTATATATTTCTGCTTTAGCTCTTCTAGAATATCAATGCAGTAGGCACAGATTTCAGAATGTAAGCAAATCAAAGGACATAATGAGTATGTGAAAGTGAAGTTAAAAATCAAAATTGAAAAAGAAAACCTACTAGTGTAATGATCCAAGTAGATGATTTCAAGAAGCCAAGACATGCAACAAGCGCTGAGGATAGGACTAAAACCTAGAGAAATACACTTTAAATGTCTCTCCTTTAACAATGACTTCAGAGACCTTCATGGATATCTGCTTTGGCTCTTCTAGAATCTCAATCCAAGTAGATGATTTCAAGAAGACAAGTTATGCAACAAGGACCGAGGATAGGATTAAAACCTAGAGAAATACACTTTAAATGTCTCACCTTTAACAATGACAACAGAGACCTTCATAGATATTTGCCTTGGCTCTTCTAGAATCTCAATCCAAAAGGGGCAGATTTCAGAGCACAAGCAAATCATATGACATAATGAGGAAGAAAAAAGGAAGTTAGAAAGAAAAAACTGAACAAGAGACCTACTAATATAATGATCAAAGTAGATGATTTAGAGAAGCCATGGCATGTGACAAGGACTAGATAAATACACTTTAAATGTCTCTCCACTAAACCCTAGATTCAATGACGATAGAGATCTTCATAAGGTATCTATTTTAGCCCATCTAGAATCTCAGTGCACAGGGTGAAGATTCAAGAACATAGATATTTTAGAAAAACATCAGGATACTTCACAGAAAGTAATTCTTGTATGTTTATTTAACACGTCAAACCATATACCATATGCATCATCTGTTGGGCTTGTCAGGTATTCATTTTCATGAGCATGGTAAGAACCGCCCAAATGACGAGCACAGCAAAGCCAGCGCCGCATCTTACTCTTCTTTGTCTTCTTTATGTGTTGTATATATCTTCTAGGAGGAGTGCCATAAAAATTGTGTTAGAACATGATAGAAATTCAAATTCCAGATATCTTTAATTTTATAATGTGAGAATGCAAACAAGTATGTGGTACTTGATATTCTCTAGTAAAATAAGTATCGAGAATGGAATGCAAAACAGATTCCCAAATTCTGAGAAACTTAAACGGTTAATACACAGACTACAGACCAATATCTCGGAACAATTTTGTCCAAATCATGATTCATAAAGGACAACATTCTTATCCCAATCATGATCCATTCAATAAAATCTTCTGTTTGACTCATGATCCATTCAATAAAATCTGCTGTTTGACAAACACATTGTAGTAAATGCACAAGATCGTGGCCAGTGACGGTATAACAGAAAATTAAATAAAGATTAGAAAAAAAGAGCACAAGAAAAGCAAGATGACAAAATTGCCCGAATTGCAATACCGGCAATTCAGAGACTTTGACAACCATAGGGTGCAGAAAATGGACACCGCTATGTTGCTGACGAATTCAGCCCTTCACTGGGACCAAGAGACAGGTAGTTTCTTAATCTTTATAATATTTGAGTCATCGCATTTCATCCTCAAATAAGATACGGTTAGAGGACATGAGCCGTTACCCAAAAAGAAACATACGAACAAATTTCAATCGGTAAAATATACGAAAAAAGATGCATATGGAACCATAAACTCC
>NC_088338.1:34682500-34732500 GCF_036884655.1 Musa acuminata AAA Group
TACCCTATACATCAGTAATAGGGTATATCATGTATGTCATGCTATATACTAGGCCTAATATAACGCATGCTCTGAGTGTTATGAGTAGGTGTCATGTAGATTCAGGCTTGGAGCACTAGAAAGCAGTAAAGTATATCCTTAAGTACTTAAGAACGATTAAGAATCTTTTACTAGTATATGGAGATAATAGTCTCAGGATTGAAGGCTACACGGACTCGAGTTTTTAGTCTGATGTCGATGATAGCAAGTCAAATTCGGGGTATATGTACACCTTGAATGAAAGAGTAGTATGCTGAAAGAGTTTCAAGCAAGATACTACTGCTGACTTGACTATAGAGGCGGAGTACATTACTACAGTAGAGGCAGCAAAGGAGGGAGTCTAGATGAAGAAGTTCATCATAGATCTGGGAGTCATACCGGGTAACGAGGAGGCGATTCCCTTATATTCCGAGAACTATGGGACGATTACTCAAATAAGGGAACCCGAGTCTCATCAGAAGTGTTCTGAGGAGGTTTCAGCTTATTAGAGAGATCATGGTCTGAAGAAATGTAGTAGTGAAAAGAGTCTCATCCAAAGATAACATTGTAGATCTACTGATAAAGCTGTTGTCTCAGATTGTCTTTGAGCATCACAGGGGTTTGATGGGGATCAGACATATAGGTGATTGATTTTAAGTTAAGTGGGAGATTACTAGTCATATATGCTCTGCAAGCCAATCACGTGAGTGATGACATGTGTGACTTGACACATAGTTTTTTTGCTTATTATATTTTGACATTTATTATTTTATATTGACTATTGCATATATGCATGCATATATTTTGATATCCTTGGATCTGTGCAATAGGAATCGGATCGTGATGAGATCACGATAATGAGATCAATTCGCCTTTAAACACAAATCCTAAATAATCTCAATCATAGGATACTCGAGAGGGATATCGAGATAATTGGATAGACTAGTGTGTTGTATACCTGTCCATATAATAGATGCAGTTGGTCTCATAGCTGCTTGTGTGGGGATACTAGGGATATAATACATGTGCTCATTGGGGAATGAGTTCAACGATTGATCCACTTATGGAATGCTAAATGGTTGATGATGCCTTATTGTCAGACATCGATTCCGTGGTCCTAGTGGTATATCTAGTCCTTAGACTTGAGAAACTAAGGTTGTCCTGTATGAATGCTCCACTCTTTGATATCAAACTTATAGGTTTGAATGTCCCAGATCTAGCACAGCCGATCTTCGGGAGTGGTAGTCAACCTTACGAGGGCTATTGCATGTCGATAGAGAATCATCCACTCTCGATGTCATGAGAGAAATGTCTCATTTGTTCTTGCTCAGATAAATCCCTAGCTAGGGTCATTCGGATTGAGAGAGAAAGAGTTCTCTGGAAGAATCCGATTAGAGCAAGACTCGAGTAGAAACAGTATGAGTTTGACAGCATCATACCCGGTATACAATCTTTGGGATATTAGATAAATGAGGGACTATAGGTACACGATAACTAAGGATAGACATGTCCAATGGATTAGATTCCCCTGTGTCATTTAGGGATTACGACGTAGTGGTCTAGTATGTCTGTAGTCGATGAATTGAGTGAATTATTATGTAGATAATAATTCTCTGTACTAGAAGAAGTTCTGACAGGTATGACTCATGGCTAGCTCGATATTAGGCCTAGAGGGTCACACACATATGGTAGGCATTGCGATGAGTAGAGGTTCGAATATGAGATATCCGCCGGAGCCCCTATCTTATTGGATATCCAATAAGCCCCTAAATTATTGGATCCTATGTATGAGATCCAATAAGAACCCATGAGAAATTATTGGATAGAGATTCACTATTCTAAGAGGCTTAGGTAATTGGATGAAGATCCAATACCCAATAGGGGAGGATCCATTAGGGTTGAGTTGACAAGGAACCTCTATAAATAGAAGGGATTTAGTGGTTCATAAGCTAGAGCCTTTGCTTGCCTCTCCTATTCTCCTCCCCCTCTCCACCTCAAAGTAGGCTTAGAGTTTTAAGAGTATCATTGTAGCTCTACTGTGTGGATCACCGCTAGAGAAGAGAGCGCTTGACCTCCTTCACCATCTCCTAGATTTCTATAGGGACATAGAGATATACGATCTCCCTAGGTAACATAATATATTATATATGCAGTTTTAAGTTTCATGGATTTTTACATACCATTCTTCGCATGACGACGAACATATATTTGGGAATTGGGGATTTTGTTTTCTGTTCTTCCGCTGCACATGTGATGTCGCCCCCAAGATTTCCCAACACAAGAGAGATGGCTTTTTCCGATAATCTAGAGGGTCCCTATATCATTTATCCTCTTATACTCAATGGGACGGACTATACTTTTTGAAAAATATTTATGAGAGTTTTCTTGCTATCTATTAATTTTGATTTATGGAATATCGTTGAAAATAGTTTTCAAAAGTCTTCTAATCCAATGAACGAATGGAATGATTTGGAGAAGAAAACTTTTCTTTAAATGCTAGAGCTATGAATGCTCTATTTTATGCTTTAGACAAAAATGAGTTTAATCATATTTCAATTTGTGAAACCGCACATGACATTTGGCATACTCTTGAAATTTCATATAAAGGCACAAGTAGAGTTAAAGTGTCTAAAATAAATCTTTTTATATATAATTTTGAAATGTTTTGAATGAAACTAAGTAAAACTATTGTTGACATATACACCCATTTTACGGATGTCGTCAATAATTTAAAAGCTCTTAGCAAATGTTTTCTGAATCTTGAACTCGTTAATAAAGTTTTACGATCTCTTTCTAAAAATTGGGATTCGAAAATAATTATAATACAAGAGGCAAAAGACTTCAATAATTTTTTGCTGGAAGAACTCATCGATTCATGAATTACATATAAAATGACTTATGTGACACATGACGAACTTAAGAACAATCTTCGAAAGAACAAAAAAGATTTGACACTTAGAACAAAAGAAAACTACTCAGCAAAAGCTCAAGTGATGATGACTTTGAACTTCTCATAAGTAAATTTAAAATATTCTTAAAACAAGAATAAAAAAATAAAAATATATTTCAAAAGAAGAAGTTGCGAAAGAAAAAGAAAGCATTCAAGATAACTTAGGATGAATCGAGTATATTCGAAAAGATGGAGTAAACCGACAAAGACAAAGTGACGAACTATGCATTAATGGCTTTCAACGATAAGGTAAATGACTCAACCAAAACTCCTTTACCTTATAATGAATTACTTATACTTTCCATGATTTATTTGATGAATTTAAATTATTTGATAAAAATTATAAATTATTAAAAAATATCATGCTTCTCTTTCTAATGAATTTAAAAAATAAAAAAACGGGCATGCAAAAAGAAAAAATTGTTATTACAACAAAACGTTAGATAAATTTAACGTTGGTAGCAAATATTTAAAAATGATTCTTGCCAATAAGAGTCTTATTCATAGAAAAGAAGAAATTGACTTTGTGAGTAGTAACACTCAACAAAAGCCAACAACATTTGTTAAAGGATCCACATTAAATGTTTCACTTAAAAACAAATATAATTTTTATGGTAGACATGGTCATTTTACATATAAATTGTTCATTTAAAAGATATGACTTACATAAATTAGTTTGGGTTCATAAAGAAATCATAAATGATATTGTGTCAAAAAAATATGATAGATAGATCTAATCATGAGGGAACCAAAGTCAAACGGGTATCTAAAGCAAACTCACATTTCTTGTAGACATCTCTACAATCAAAAGCTAGGATCAAAAATAAAATTTTGATAGTAGATGCTCAAGGCTTATGACCGGAGATTCAACACACTTCACAAAGCTCGCTAGCCAAAATAAAATGATTTTAATTGAAGATGCTTTTATGTTTAATGAAACCATGCTTGATAATTTAATAATGTAATAATGTAATGATGATTTTAAGTAATGATGATTTGAAATTATGCTTAATGAGTTTATAATTTAAAATTATGTATGATGATTTTTGTGATTTATAGCTTATTGATCTTGATGATTTTTGTGATAATTTTTTGTTTTTTTGGTTTTAAACGATAGTGCATGGATTTGGCATAAAAGACAAAGGCATGCTTGCATAAAATAAATCAAATAAATTGAAATACATAAAAAGGGAATACATTTTTGTTGAAAATTTCTCTATCTCTATCTTATTGAGTGTTCAATAAGAGATTAATGAATATATTTATGTTTTTTTTATGAATCTCTTGAAATATGAAAGTGATTTTGATGATTTAAATTGAATGAGTTTTGTCCAAATAATGATCTTGATTTCTCAATTTTGATACTTGAGTTTTTTTTTGTGAATCAAGATATCTTATTTGATCTCCTATATTTCTTTTTGCTATTTACTAAAGAGAATATTTATCAAACCGAATAATGAACTTTCTCTTGATTTCTTGAGGTATCTTTTATGGGAATCAAAATCTTTTTTATCTTATATGATTTCTTCTTTTTAGCATTTACTAAAGAGAGAAAAATATGAACAAACCATGATCTTGAGATTTTTATATGGTTCACTATGATTCTTTCATTTTATTAAAGAGAATTATTCAAATGAATCACAATTTTTCTTTTGATTTCTCATAATTATAATTTTAGATTTTTATATGAATCAAGATATTTCATTATTTGTTCTCCTACAATTCTTTTGTTGTTTATTAAAGAGGATATTTATTAAAATTAACCATGATATGTCACTTGACTTCTTAAGGTTTTTGACTTGAATTTTATTTATAATACTCCATTGTATTCATGAATTATATACCTCATCACTCTTGATTTAAATTTATCTTTTTTTGTCATGATTTAAAAATTGATGTAAAGAGAAAAGAATTATAACATTGTATTATTCTCCTTTTTTTTATAATGACAAAGGGAGAGAAAGAATTACTAGCTCAAGAAAAGAAAAACTTGCTAGCTTGCTATCTCAAAAGAGAAGCAAAGATTGCTAGTTTGCATATTGCAAAAAGAAAAAAAAAATTGCTAGCTTGCAATCTCAGGCAAAAGTACTATCTTGCCCATCTCAAGAAAAAAAATTTGCTAGCTTGCTCATCTCAAAAGAGAAGCAAAGTTTGCTAGTTTGCATATTGCAAAAAGAAGAAAAAATTACTAACTTGCAATCTCAAGCAAAAGTTCTATCTTACCCATCTCAAGAAGCAAAACTTGCAAGCTTATATATTACAAAAAGAAGCAAGAATTACTAGCTTGCATACTTCAACAAGAAGTGAAAATTACCATCTTGCACATCTCAAAAGAGAAGCAAAGCTTGCACATTTCTAAAATTTGCTAAGCTTGCATGTTCTATAGTGAAGTAGAACTTGCATGTTTCAAAAATATGCTAGTTATACTTTTCTCCTTTTTGTTAATGACAAAAGGGGAGAAGGTATGATAATTTGAATTGGTATGATACACTTTGATATTTTGAAATTATGATTATGTATGCAATACTCATGATTTTATTATGATAATGTATATGATGTATTGCATATGATGTGATTCATGATTAAAATCATTTCAACTTGGATTTGAAGGTTATCATTTATTTGAATAATACTATATTTCAATATGACATATTGATAGGGAGAGTTTAGTTTAAACTCCATCATTAATTGATTGTCATCATAAAAAAGGGAGAGATTATTGAATCTCAGATTTTGATAATAAAATCAATGAATGAAGTTATGAACTAATATACGTTTTGTTAGGATCGAGAGCACTAAGAGGGGGGGGTGAATTAGTGCAGCGGAAATCTTTCAGCGATTAAAAACGAAAGCTGCGTTCGTTCGATAAAAACTATTTTGATGCAAAAGCCGATTCTAAGATTACTTATGATTAAGTGCAGTTTACGTCTAAACACAGTTTGCGTCTAAACGCAGTTTGCGTCTAAGCTCAGATTGCGTCTAAGCGCAGTTTGCGTCTAAGCGTAGTTTGCGTCTAAGCGCAGATTGCGTCAAAGCGCAGTTTGCGTCTAAACACAGTTTGCGTCTAAGCGCAGTTTAAGCAGAAGTATAAAGACAGTGTGCTGCTATTGTACAACTCAAAAAGTAATATGCAAAAAGCAGATTTACGTCTAAACGCAGATTTACGTCTAAACGCAGATTTACGTCTGAACTTTGAAACTCATTTGTAGACTCGCAGAAGGCAGTATGCAGTTGAAATCAAGACGTAAACTGAAATCTGATGATTGTACGAGGAAAGCCGATTTACGTCTAAATGCAGTTTTACGTCTAAATGCAGATTTTCGTCTAAACCTTGAAACTCGTTCGTAAAATTGCAGAAGACAGTTTGCAGTTATAAATAGAATCAAAACGTAAATGTAAACTGCAAAGAAACTCGTTCGTAAAAGCGCAGAAGACAGTTTGTAGTTACAAAACGTAATCGTAAACTGTAATGTATGAAAACACTGATTTACGTCTGAATGCAGATTCGGAAAGATCAACACTTAGATCTAACCCAATTTCAGTCTTTCAAGGGCCCAATTGCCCCAAGATTAAGCTAATGGGATCACCTCCCATTTTCCAACTTAATCAACGTGCTAACTATAATTAGATCTAAGACAATTTCTGCAGCTTTGCTTCGGTGCGTCAATCGCTTCTTCCGGCGAGTTTCCGGCGAACTTCCGTCGATCATCCGATGAACCCTCGGTGATGCTCCTGCGGACTTTCGGCAAACTCCTGGACTTTGCGACGATCCACTTGGCAAGTTCCGACGAGCTTCGCTTGGCAAGCTTCTGGACTTCTCGGATCTGTTCTCGCAGAACCTCCGACGACCGTCCGAACTTCCGTCGAACTCTCGAACTCCCAACGTGATCATGAACTTGACTCCGGCGCAACTCCTGCTGCTTGTCTAACTTTCATCGTAGTTAATCCTGCACACTTATCTCAACACATAGATTAGACAACAAATGACAATTGACTTCATCATCAAAATCCGAGATTCAACAATCTCCCCCTTTTTGATGATGACAATCAATTGATAATGGAGTTATCCTTAACTCCCCCTGTCTATATGCCATAGTTGAGATAAGTCAACCTTGAATTCAAGACCTAAGAATTCAAGTGACGTATTGATAAGTTAGATCAGTTAAACTTATCAATACTCCCATCATGATACTCATCATGTTGTATCTCTTCAAAGATGATGTCAAGGCTTGACATACATCATCAAGTTTGTATGATTGTGTTTGTAACTATTCATCATGTATTTTGAACATTATCATTTAAAGCTGTGAAGCACTATTACATGATGCACACATTTGAAATATTCTAGCAAGTTTTGCATTTTCTTCACATGATAAGATATCAACTCAGGGCATAATGCAAACTTTAGCACATGTTCATATATCTCTTGGTGTTGCAAGGATGGCATAATCATAGCAGTGTGTTTATAGCATCACTCATAGTATTTCTAATCATGGCAGTGTTTATCAATTCATATATCTCCCCCTTTGTCATCAACAAAAAGCATAGTAATTATGATACCAGGAAAATAATAATAGCAAGCTTATAGAGGAATTTTACATAGATTGCTTTAAATACTTCTTCCCCTTTTTGTTATAATCCATTGTCTATGTAAAGATTTTGCAGGATGGAATACATACACATGAATCACTTCATCAAATCTATTTCAGAACCTTATTTTTCATGAAAGTGTACGAGAAAATCTGTTTTATAAATAAGATGCATTCGGACAAGATTTTGTTGCAGATTTTCACATATAGAAACATGGCAATCAAGTGATTTGATCATTCAATATAGTCCAAAAAATAATTTTAACAAATTTATCTATTCGGACACATCAACATTCCTAATTCTTTTCGAATGAAATCAAATTATTCTTCACTTAGAGGTTTTGTAAAAATGTCAGCTAGTTGATGTTTAGTATCAATGAACTCTATGGTTACGTCATGATTAGTGACATGATATCGTATAAAGTGATGTCTAATATCAATATGTTTTGTTCTTGAGTGTTGTATAGGATTCTTAGTTAAGCATATTGCACTCGTGTTATCACATTTAATGGGAATATCTTTAAGATTAACTTTGTAATCTTCTAAAGTGTTTTTCATCCATACAACTTGTGCACAGCATGCACTTGCTGCAATATATTCAGCTTCGATTGTTGATAGAGCAACCGAGCTTTGTTTTTTTGATGACCAGGAAACAAGGGCATGTCCTAAAAATTGACATGATCCTGATGTGCTTTTTCTATCTAGTCTACAGCCAGCGAAGTCCGCATCAGCATAAGCTGTTAACTCAAAATTTTCAGATTTTGGGTACCATAATCCTAGATTTATGGTTCCATTAAGATATCTAAGTATTTTTTTAACTGCTTTGAGATGAGATATCTTAGGGTTTGATTGAAATCTAGCACAAAGTCCTACACTGAACATGATGTATGGTCTGGTGGCAGTGAGGTAAAGTAAACTTCCTATCATACCCCTATAAGTTTTTTGATCAAAGCTTTCTCCACTTTCATCAATTTCTAACTTAGTGGAGGTGCTCATAGGAGTGTTACTAGCCTTTGAGTTGTTCATATTAAACCTTTTTAATAAATTCATGGCATATTTAGTTTGACTAATAAAGATGCCATTGCTTAGTTGTTTGATTTGTAAACCTAAGAAGAATGTTAATTCTCCCATTAAGCTCATTTCGAATTCAAGACTCATAGTTTTAGCAAAAGATTCACAAAGAGATTCATTTGTAGAGCCAAAGATGATATCATCAACATAAATCTGAATAATGAGAAAATTATTTTCAAAATTCTTGATAAACAATGTAGTATCAACCTTGCCTTTTGTAAAGTTATTTTTGATAAGAAAAGAACTAAGTCTCTCATACCAAGCCCTTGGGGCTTGTTTTAAACCATAGAGAGCTTTAGTTAATCTAAACACATGATTAGGGAGGCTATTATTTTCAAATCCAGGAGGTTGTTCAACATAAACTTCTTCGGAAATAAAGCCATTTAGAAAAGCGCTTTTAACATCCATTTGAAATAACTTAAAATTATTACAACTAGCGTAGGCAAGGAGCATCCTTATGGCTTCCAATCGAGCCACAGGTGCGAAGGTTTCTTCGTAATCGATACCTTCTTCTTGGTTGAAACCTTTGGCTACTAATCTAGCCTTGTTTCTAACCACGATACCATTTTCATCTTGCTTGTTTCTGAAAACCCATTTAGTACCAATAACTAAATGGTCATTTGGCCTAGGAACAAGCTTCCACACCTCATTTCTCTCAAATTGATTCAATTCATCTTGCATTGCAATAATCCATGAATCATCTTTCATGGCTTCGTCAACGCATTTGGGTTCAATTTGGGAGAGAAAGGCGGCGTTTGCACAAAAAGTTTTAAGAGAAGATCGTGTTTGAACCCCCTTTGACGTGTCTCCTAAGATTAGCTCCTTGGGATGAGCATCTACATACTTCCAATCCTTGGGTAAGGATATTTCGGGAGTGGATGCATCCAAGTTGCTAGTTGGAGAAGGAGTTTCATTTAAATTCAAGGAATCAAAATTAACATCTTCGTCAAGATCATTTTTCGTGATTTCGGAAATCTCATTGAAAACAACATGAATGGATTCTTCGATAATTAAAGTTCTTTTATTGAAGATACGAAAGGCTTTAGAAACAGTAGAATAACCAAGAAAGATTCCTTCATCGGATTTAGCATCAAATTTTCCTAAGTTGTCCTTTTCATTTAAGATAAAACACTTACACCCAAAGACTTTAAAATATGAAACATTGGGTTTTTTATTGTTCCATAACTCATAGGGAGTTTTGGTTAGTAGAGGTCTTACTAGAACTCTATTCATAATGTAGCATGCAGTATTTACGGCTTCGGCCCAAAAATATTTGGGTAGGTTGTGTTCATTCAACATGGTTCTTGCCATTTCTTGTAAATTTTGATTTTTTCTTTCTACAACTCCATTTTGTTGAGGATTTCTAGGAGTAGAGAAATTATGGTTGTATCCATTGAGTTCACAAAATTCCTGAAAATCATGGTTTTGAAATTCACCACCATGATCACTTCTGATTGATGAAATCATAGACCCTCTCTCATTCTGAACAAGTTTGCAAAACTTGGTAAAAGATCTAAGGCACTCACTTTTCTGTTTTAAGAAGTAAGTCCATGTGTATCTGCTATAGTCATCCACGATGACGAAGGCATATTTGCTACCTCCTAGGCTTGATGTGGAGATTGGTCCGAACAAGTCCATATGGATCAATTGTAAGGGCCTAGAGGTGCTTATTTGATTTTTAGATTTGAAGCTACTCTTAATTTGTTTACCTAATTGGCAAGCATCACATACATTATTTTTGATGAACTTGATATGAGGAATTCCTCTTACAAGTTCTTTGGATGATATTTGAGTGATTAGTTTCATGCTAGCATGACCTAATCTTCTATGCCATATCCAAGCATCCTCATTCAAAGCAGAAAAACACATTTCATTACACAAATCATTGATGTCAATAGTGTATACGTTATTTTGTTTCAATGCAATCATAGATATATTTTTGTGTGGTTTTTCAATGATGCAAGCATTAGATTCAAATCTTATAATATATCCTTTATCACATAATTGACTAATGCTCAAGAGGTTATGTTTTAAACCATCAACTAGCAAAACATCTTCAATAGAGAAGTTAGATTTGTTACCTATGGTTCCTTTGCCAATGATTTTACCCTTGTTGTTGTCTCCAAAGGTGACATATCCTTCGTCTATGCTAGTGAGCTTAGAGAATTGAGATGGATCTCCGGTCATATGCCTTGAGCATCCACTATCAAGGTACCATCTCTTGCTCCTAGCTTGCGATTGTTTAGTTTTCTACAAGAAAGGATGATGTTTAGGTACCCATTTGCTTTTGGGTGCCTCACAAATAGATCTACATTTCTTATCATGTTGCATAGAATTTGTCATGGTTCCTTTAGGAACCCAAATCAATTTGTTTGGACTTATTTTCTTGAATGGACAACAATGTGTCTTGTGTCCAAATTTACAACAGAAGCTACATTTGTCTTGATGTCGAATATGTAAGATGGAGCCTTTTATGAAGGTGGTTGGATTTTGGTGAGGACTTCTCACGAATCCAATTCCACTTCTTTTGGGAACGTGACCCTTGTTTATAAGGATCATGTTCAATGACTTGCTACCAACCTCGAATTTCTTCAAGGTGTCCTTAAGTAGCAAGTTTTCTTTTTGGAGAGCTTCTAGATCATGGCATTTTATGCATGGGCTTAAACTATCATGATGTTCAGCATTTAACTTATCGAAATTACAAATAAGACTATCATGCTCCTTTTTTAGCAATTTGTATTTACTACTGATAGTCTTACACTCATCAAACAATTCATGGAAAGCATTTAATAATTCATCGAATGATAAATCTGCATCTATTGAATTTGTTACCTCATCTTCGATGGCCATTAAGGCGTAATGAGCAACTTGCTCGGTGTTGGACTCCTCTTCTTCGGATGCGCTCGAGTCATCCCATGTTGCTTGAAGCGCCTTCTTCTTTGATGTTCTCCTTTTGACTTGGGGACAATAACTCTTGTAGTGTCCCGGCTTTTTGCATTCATAGCAGATTACTTGGTCCTTCTTGGGTTCAAGTTTATTTTTTGCATCATTCTTAAACTTGTTTCTTTTAAAGAACTTTTTAAACTTTCTTGTTAGAAGTGCCAAGTCATCATCACAGTCCTCATCACTTGAGTTTTCTCTCAAGTGGCATTCAGAAGTTTTGAGTGCCATATCCTTCCTGTTCTTTGGAAGGATGTCTTCTTGCTCTTCATGAGCTTTACAAGTCATTTCGTAGGTCATTAATGACCCGATTAGTTCTTCAAGAGGGAAATTTCGTAGATCTTTTGCCTCTTGAATAGCAGTGACTTTAGGATCCCAACACTTAGGAAGGGATCTTAGTATCTTATTAACAAGCTCAAAATCCGAAAAACTCTTTCCGAGTCCTTTTAGACCGTTGACGACATCCGTGAAACGGGTAAACATGTCGCTAATGGTTTCACTCGGTTTCATCCGGAAAAGTTCGAAAGAATGTAACAGCAAATTGATTTTTGACTCTTTTACTCTACTTGTGCCTTCATGGGTCACTTCGAGTGTGTGCCAAATATCAAATGCAGTTTCACAAGTTAAAACACGGTTAAACTCGTTTTTATCAAGTGCACAAAATAAGGCATTCATAGCCTTTGCATTAAGAGCGAAAGCCTTCTTCTCCAAATCATTCCAATCGATCATTGGAAGAGAAGACTTCGAAAATCCGTTTTCGACAAGATTCCACAGTTCAAAATCCATAGAAATAAGAAAGATCCTCATTCGGGTCTTCCAGTAGGTGTAGTCCGTCCCACTGAACATGGGTGGACGCGTAATAGAATGCCCCTCTTGGTTTCCGGCGTATGCCATTTCTCTTGGGTTTTAATCCGTTAGAGAGTTAACCTAGGCTCTGATACCAATTGTTAGGATCGAGAGCACTAAGAGGGGGGGGGGTGAATTAGTGCAGCGGAAATCTTTCAGCGATTAAAAACGAAAGCTGCGTTCGTTCGATAAAAACTATTTTGATGCAAAAGCTGATTCTAAGATTACTTATGATTAAGTGCAGTTTACGTCTAAACACAGTTTGCGTCTAAATGCAGTTTGCGTCTAAATGCAGATTGCGTCTAAGCTCAGTTTGCGTCTAAGCGCAGTTTGCGTCTAAACACAGTTTGCGTCTAAGCGCAGTTTAAGCAGAAGTATAAAGACAGTGTGCTGCTACTGTACAGCTCAAAAAGTAATCTGCAAAAAGTAGATTTACGTCTAAACGCAGATTTACGTCTAAACGCATATTTACGTCTAAACGCAGATTTACGTCTGAACTTTGAAACTCTTTTGTAGACTCGCAGAAGGCAGTATGCAGTTGAAATCAAGACGTAAACGTAAATTGAAATCTGATGATTGTACGAGGAAAGCCGATTTACGTCTAAATGCAGATTTTCGTCTAAACCTTGAAACTCGTTCGTAAAATTGCAGAAGACAGTTTGCAGTTATAAATAGAATCAAAACGTAAATGTAAACTGTAAAGAAACTCGTTCGTAAAAGCGCAGAAGACAGTTTGCAGTTACAAAACGTAATCGTAAACTGTAATGTATGAAAACACCGATTTACGTTTGAATGCAGATTCGGAAAGATAAGCACTTAGAAACTTGTTCGTAAAGGCGCAGAGAGCAGTAGCTATGTAGGAGGTTTGCAGTAATGATAAAGTGCTCAAAATAAACGCAAACCAGAGATTTAGAGTGGTTCGGTCAGTCTTGACCTACTCCACTTTTGGCTTCCTCCACCGATGAGGTCACCGACGTCAACTAGAGGCCTTCCTTCAATAGGCGAAGGCCAACTGCCCTTTTACAGATTCACTCCTTTTGATGGGCTCAGGAGACAACCCTTACAGGACCTTTCTCTCCTCTCTTTACAACTCAAGACTTGAAGAACAGAAAGAGGAGAACTTTAGGACTTTACACAAATTTGAGCTCTTAGAATCACAGAAAAGATCAAGAATTCGGTGTAGGTCTGTATCTTTTCAGTGCTGAATGGGTGGAGTATTTATAGGCCCCAACCCAATTCAAATTTGGAGCTCAAAACGATCAAATCCCAGAATTCCGGGATCAGGCGGTTGCACCTCCTGACTGGAGAGGTTGCACCGCCTGGCAGAGCTCGAAGACTGAGCCCAGGCGGTGCCACCTCTTGACTGAGGCGGTTGCACCTCTCTGCCAGAGCTCGAAGACCAAGCTCAGGCGGTGCCACCTCTCTGTCAGGGAGGTTGCACCGCCCAGTCTTGCTCGAAGACTGAGCTCAGGCGGTGCCACCTCTCTGTCAGGGAGGTTGCACCGCCCAGTCTAGCTCGAAGACTGAGCTCAGGCGGTGCCACCTCCTGGCTGGGGAGGTTGCACCGCCCAGTCTCGCTGGGAGGCTTAGCCCAGGCGGTGCCACCTCCTGGCCTAGGCGGTTGCACCTCCTGGTGCAATCAGGGTCCGAATGGTTAGCTCCATTCGGCCCAATTTCAGTCTTTCAGGGGCCCAATTGCCCCAAGATTAAGCTAATGGGATCACCTCCCATTTTCCAACTTAATCAACGTGCTAACTACAATTAGATCTAAGACAATTTCTGCAGCTTTGCTTCGGTGCGTCAATCGCTTCTTCCGGCGAGTTTCCGGCGAACTTCCGTCGATCATCCGATGAACCCTCGGTGATGCTCCTACGGACTTCCGGCAAACTCCTGGACTCTGCGACGATCCACTCGGCAAGTTCCGACGAGCTTCGCTTGGCAAGCTTCTGGACTTCTCGGATCTGTTCTCGCAGAACCTCCGACGACCGTCCGAACTTCCGTCGAACTCTCGAACTCCCAACGTGATCATGAACTTGACTCCGGCGCAACTCCTGCTGCTTGTCTAACTTTCATCGTAGTTAATCCTGCACACTTATCTCAACACATAGATTAGACAACAAATGACAATTGACTTCATCATCAAAATCCGAGATTCAACACTTCAATGCAATGTTGTATTTTTGAATTTTCGATAAAAATAGTACATTAGATATAAGGAAATATTTTCTCTAGCCCAAAATTTTATTAGGTGTTTTGGACCAATTTAGAAGATTAAATGTCAAAAAATGTTGTACGGATCCATGATATTTCTATAAAATGAAAGAAAAGTTGGCAAAAAAAAAAACACATAGTTCGCTAGCTAAATAATTTATAAAAATATCAAACAATTCTCTAAAATAGAAAAACAGTAATATATATCCATTTTCATTTAATTAAAGCCTTTCCTAAAATTTTTAGGCCTACTAGACCAGTCCTTCTATGTGATGAACTGTTTTTAGATTTTTGATAAAAATAGTACATTGCATATTAGAAAATATTTTCTTTGATCCAAATTTTATTAGATATTTTCAATTAATTTATAATTTCATATGTCAAAAAAGATTACATGGATCCATGATATTTCTATAGAAAAAAAAAAGTTGGCCAAAAATAGAAAATGACACAAATTTCACAAGCTGAATAATTCATAAAAATATCAAAAAAATTTCTAAAGTGAAAAACAAGTAACATATGTTCATTTAGGTCCAATTAAAGTTTTTCTAAAATTTTCAAGTCTATTGGACTAGTTCTTCTATGTGAAGCATTATTTTTAGATTTTGGATAAGAACAATACATCACGTATTAAAAAATGTTTTCTCTAGCTCAAATTTTTATCAAGTATTTTGAAATAATTTACAAGCTCAAATGTTAAAAAATATTACAAGGATCCATGTTATTTCTATAAAAATGAGAAAAAAGATCAAAAATAGAAAATAATATAGTTCACGAGATGAATAATTCATAAAAATATCAAAACAATCCCCTAAAATAGGAAACTAGTTACATATGTCAATCTTAGTCTATGTCTAAGATTTAAAAAAAAAATAGATTAATTGGATCAGTCCATCATTGTGATATACTATTTTTTAAGATTTTGGGTATGTTAGGACTGTATCGGTACTATGGATGGGGGTGTGGGTGGGGGGGGGGGGGGGGGGGGGGTGAATTAGTACTTTCGTAAAAATTAAGATGATTTAAAAACTTCAATCGATTAAACCCGTATCGGAAATACGTTTAACGTAAAAACATTCATAAGCATAGTGAATAAGTAAATTAGTTTGTAATATGAATAAGAAGCATAAACAAAAATACAAATCAATTTATAGTGGTTCAGTCATCCTGACCTACGTCCACTCTTGATTCCTCATCACTTGAGGCCATCGACTTTCACAACCGATCTTCTTTCAATGGACGAAGATTAACTATCCTCTTTACAACTCTTTCTCCTTTCGTAGGCTCAGGAGAGAACCTTTACACATCTCTTTTGCACTAAGAGCTCACTCCTCCCTTAGAAAGGCCTCTAAACACTAGGAGAAAGAGACTCTATACTTAGAAAGATTATAACTCTTTTTTTCACAAGGATTCTTTTTCCTTTTTATTTTATTTCTTGCTTTCCTAAGCATAAATTAGTAGGGTATTTATAGACCCCAAATGAATTTAAAATTGGAGCCAAAATTTAAATCCTTGGGTTTTCAAAGTACTAGTAGTACCATCACCAGTATTGGGTGGTACCATCGCTTGCCAAACTAACACTGGGTGGTACCACCACCCAATCTGAGTAATACCATTGCCTGACATAGTTTAGGAGACTATTTTTAGCCGTACCATCGCTTAACAATGGCGATACCACTATCGGGTCTTTTAGAAGAAGTACGTTTCGTACTTTTCCAACTCATAGGTGGTTCCACCACTTATTCTGGCGGTGCCATTGCTTGACCCATTTATGGGTTACTGAATGAGCCTCCTAATGGGTCCAATATGATTAAGGCCTAATGGCTTCTTAATTGAGTTAGCATAATTACACTCAAAACTAACTCAATTAAGACCTAACTATAAAAAATTAAGATAAACGATTATAAGACTAGAATTTTATATTATTCGGCATGACATTGGTTCATCCGACACTTCATCTAATCTTTTGGTACATCATCCTTTCTTTCGGTGTATTGCTTGACTATTGATATGTTGATCTCCCGCAACATCCGATCTTCTTAGTGCAATATCCGATCCTTTTGGCCTGATACCCGAACTCATGGCATGAAGCCCTTTCGGCACGTCAACCAATCCTTGGACCGATGTGCAATTGTTTAACATGATGCTCTCCGACTCAATATTGCTTCAATCGATTTATCTTTCCATGATTGAAGTTAGTCCTACGTCACTCAAATATTGATTAGATCATAACTTCATCAATTGATTTCAATAGGGTAAAAATATTACATGCATATTAGCAAATATCTTATCTAGCCTAAATTTTTACCAAGTGTTTTGGACTAATTTAGAAGCTTAAATATCAAAAAAAATTTATGGATCCATGATATTTCTATTCAAATAAAAAAAGTTGGCCAAAAATAAAAAATGACACATCCTTCACAAGCTGAATAAATACAAAAAAATCAAATAAATATCCTAAAATGGAAGACCAATGACATGCATCGATTCCAATTAAATCCTTTCCTTAACTATCAAAAAACATTGCATGGATCTATGATATTTCTATGAAAATCAGGAAAAAATAGTCAAAAATAAAAAATAACACATATTTCATAAGTTAAATATTTTAAATTTTAAAAAAAAATTAAAATAAAAAAACCAGTGACAAATGTCCATTTGAGTCTAATTCAAATCTTTTCTAAAATTTTTATATCATTTGGACCCGTCCTTCAATGCGATGTATTAATTTTTGGTTTTGTGTAAAAATAATACATCGTATATTATCAGCTGTTTTGGACTAACTTAGAAGCTCAAATATCAAAAAAAAAAAAATTAGGTAGATCGATGATATTTCTATGGAAATAAAAAATGGGCCTAAAATAGAAAATGACACATAGTTTACGAGTTGAATAATTCATAAAAATATTGAATAAAATTTTAAAATAGAAAACAAGTAACATTTATCCATTGGTCCAATTAATGCCTTTATTAAAATTTTAAAATCTATTGGACCACTCTTTCTATGCCATGCACTTTTTTTTAATTTTTAGAAATAATAATGAATAGCATATTAGAAAATATTTTCTTTGATCGGAATTTTGGACCAATTTGGAAGCTTAGATGTCAAAAGATATTACATGGATCTATGATATTTATATGAAAATGAAAACAATTGGCTAAAATGAAAAATTACACATTGTTCATATGCTAAATAATTCATAAAATATTGAAAATATATACTAAAATAGAAAACCTACTTAGATATGTCCATTTGTCCAATCCAAGCCTATCCTAAAAATTTCAGATTATTTAGAGTAGTCCTACAATGCAATAAATTATTATTTTTTATTTTGGGCAAAAATAGTGGATCGCATATTAGGAAATATTTTCTCTAGCTTAAATTTTTATCACATGTTTTAGACTAATTTAAAAGCTTAAATGTAACAAAAAATAAAATTAAACCATGATATTTCAGTAAAAATAGGAAAATTCTTTCCAATAATAAAAAATGACACATAGTTCATAAGCTGAATAATTCACAAAATATCAAAAAAATTTCCTAAAATAAAAGACCAGTGACATAAGTCCATTTGCATCCAATTCAAACCTTTTCGAAAAATTTCAAATCATTTGGACTGGTCTTTCAATGCGATTCATTATTTTTGGATTTTGAACAAAAATAGTGCATCGCATATTAGGAAATATTTTCTCTAGCCCAAATTTTTACCAGGTATTTTAGATGAATTTGGAAGCTCAAATGTCAAAAAAATTATATATATCCATGATATTTCTATGGAAATGAGAAAAGATTGGCGAAAATGAAAAACTACACAGTTCATAAGCTGAATAATTCATAAAATATAAAAAATCCTAAAATGGAAAAACAATGACATATGTCCATTTGGGTCCAATTCAAATATTTTCTAAAAAAATTATTCCATTTAAACTAATCCTTTAGTAGATTTTAGGCAAAAATAATGCATCAAATATTAGTAAATATTTTCTCTAGCCCAAAATTTTATCAAGTGTTTTGGACCAATTTAGAAGCTTAAATGTTAAAACATATTGCATAGATCCATGATATTTCTATGGAAATAAAAAAATACCAATAATGGGAAATGACACATAGTTCACAAGCTTAATAATTCATAAAAATATCAAATAAATATTTTAAAATATAAAACTAGTGACGTATGTTCATTTGGGTCCAAATGAAGCATCTTCTAAAATTTTCAAGTCTATTGGATAAGTCGTTCTATGTGATGCACTATTTTTGGATTTTGGACAAAATTAGTGCATCACATACTACGAGATATCTTTTCTAAATTAAATTTTTATCAAGTATTTTTAACTAATTTAGAATCTTAAATGTCAAGAAACATTACATAGATCATTGATATTTTTGTAAAATTGGGAAATTGATGGCCAAAATTGAAAAAAACACACACAATATTTCTAAAATAGAAATATTAAAAATAGGTTTTAAAATATTAAAAATAGAAAATCAATAACATATGTCCTTCAATGCAAATCTTTCCTCAAAATTTTATAAAAATTGGGCTAGTCCTTCAATGCAATGCTTTATTTTTGGATTTTAGGTAAAAATAATGCATCGCATATTAGGAAATAGAAATTTCTAAATATGAAAATAGAAAATATTAAAATAGTTCATTAAAATATTAAAATAATTCATAAAAATATTAAAAAAAATTCTAAAATAGAAAACCAATAACATATGTCCATCTAAGTCCAGTGCAAATCTTTCCTAAAAAAATTATATCAATTGGGCTAGTCCTTCAATGCAAATCTTTATTTTTAGATTTTAGGTAAAAATTAGTGCATCGCATATTAGGAAATATTTTCTCTAACCCGAATTTTTACCATGTGTTTTGAATCAATTTAGAAGCTCAATTGCCATAAAATATTGCTTGGATCCATGATATTTCTATGGAAATGGGAAAAAATGTCCAAAAATAAAAATGACACAGTTCACAAGCTGGATAATTCTTAAAAATATTAAAACCAACATTCTAAAATAGAATACCAATGGCATATGTCCATTTAGGTTCAATTAAAATAACTTCTGAAATTTTAAGGTCATTGGACAACTCGATGTGATACACTATTTTTGAATTAAAAAAAATAGTACATCACATATTAGAAAATATTTTCTCTGATTCAAATTTTTATCAAGTAGTTTTGATCAATTTAGAGGTTCAAATGTCAAAGAATACTATATGGGTCCATGATATTTCTATGGAAATAAAAAAAAGTTGGTCAAAACAGAAAATGACATACAATTCATAAGTTGAATATTTTATAAAAATATCAAAAAATTTCAAATAAAAAAATAGTGACATATGTCTATTTTGGTCCAATTGAAGCCTTTCCTAAACTTTTAGGTCTATTGATCAGTCCTTATATGTGATGCATTGGTTTTGGATTTTGGGCCAAAATAGTTCTTCACATATTAGAAAATATTTTTTTAACTTAAATTTTTATTAAATATTTTTGACTAATATATAAGCTAAAATATCAAAAAAAATATTACACGGAACCATAATATTTTTATGAAAGAAAAACATTGACCAAAAATAAAAAATGACACATAGTTTACAACCTGAATAATTTATAAAAATATAAAAAATTTCCTAAAAGAAAAATCATGGAGTAGTCCAATTCAAATCTTTCCTAAAAATTTTAGGTCATTTGGAGTGGTCCTTTTATTCAATGCAATATTTTTGGATATTAAGCACAAAAATAGTGTATCACATATTAGGAAAAAAATTCTCCAGCCAAAATTTTTAACAGATGTTTTGGACTAATTTAGAAGCTCAAATGTTGAAAAACATTGCATGGATCCATGATATTTCTATGAAAATGGAAAAAAAATCGCTAAAAATAAAAAAATAAAACATAGTTCACATGTTGAATAATTCATAGAGATATCAAAAAAAAATTCTTAAAATGGAAACCTACTTATATATGTCCATCTAAGTCCAATTCAAAATTTTTCTAAAAAATTTATATTATTTGAACTAGTCATTCAATGTGATGCATTGTTATTTTGGATCTTGGGCAAAAATAATGTATCACATATTAAGAAAAATTTTCTCTAGCCCAAATTTTTACAAGGTATTTTGGATCAATTTAGAAGCTCAAAGGTCAAAAAATATTGCATAGATCCATGATATTTATGTGATAATGAAAGAAAGTTAGCCAAAGTTAAAAAATAACACATATTTCATTAACTAAATAATTCATAAAAAAATTGAATAAATTTCTTAAAATATAAAAAACCAGTGATATATCTCTATTTGGGGCCCAATTAAAGCCTTTCCTAAAATTTTTATTTCTATTGGACCAGTTCTTTTGTGCAATGCATTATTTTTCAATTCTAAGCAAAAAAAATGCATCGCATATTATAAAATATTTTTTATGACATAAATTTTTACCAGATATTTTAGATCAATTTAGAAGCTCAAATGTCAAAATAACACATAGTTCACAAGTTAAATAATTTACAAAAAATATTAAAAAAATTCCTAGAATATGTCCATGGTTTACATAATTCTGTTTACATAGTAGGATAGGCATTATAGAAATACTTTTTACATGGCTAAAACTTTAATCATTTATATAATTTCAAAATATAAAAACCTTTTGTAGAACTAAGAAGGCCATAAGTATCATTGAACCTGAATACTAACATTCTATATTGTATAGGATTTACAAGGCCATATGTTTAATTTTGACCAGCTACATACAACTCTTATGGAAACTAAGAAGTGAATTGTCCACAACAATATTTGTCGTCTAAAATTGATCCTACAATTTACAGTTGAAACCCTTCATTTTCCTTTGGAAGAATGACACAAAATCGAAATAGCAAATACTCTATATACTTCATTACAAATATGAAAAATCATTTCTAGAACATACAAAAGTCATTAATTGATTAATTAATCAATAAAAAATTATTTATAGTATTTCATAATGTTTATACAACTTATGATATGATTTACTTCGAACAAGCTTTATTTTTCTGTGACCATTCCTTAATTTGATGATTGGCATAGTTCCAAGATGCAACAATTCTAGATCTATGTTACTTATGTTCTTCAATGGGTTCACTTATAATATTGAAAACAAGCTTTATTAAATATATTTATCAAAACAAAAGATTTAAAAGGACTCCGCTGAATATTTATCACTTTATAATATCTTTTAGTCTTAAATTTTACATTGAATATTGAATTGTAGTGCTCCCAAATCTTACAACCAAAAGGTGTCAATACTTCATTTTCTTATTATGTAGTGGTTTTTTTATTATGCAGTGGCACGACAGTGTATTTAATTAGTCTTGCTTCATGAATCTTGCTGGATTATCTAAATAATACAAGACCATGTACCTTGAAGTATTTTTGAAATAATAAGAAAAAATTAGTAACCTATAAATTTTATACTAAATAAGAAAAATATTGATAATACTGAATACTAAATGTAACTAAAATCCTAAATATATTACTACTAATAGCACAAAAGATTTTTCAAGTGATGCCATTGCACATATCTTTCTAATTAGAATGTTTGCATATGTATCAATTACATTACCATCTACCATACTTATGAAATCTATAAACTTCATGAAGCAAATAAGTTGAGGTGGCGTATGTCATCTCTCTAGATTATTTTTATTGATAAACTATAAAATTAAAGAAATCAAATGATTTGATCAATTACCTTATATTTAATAGAGAAATAGAAAACTAATTACATACAATAAAGCTCTAAGTAAAAAAAAATATTAACTCACAATAATGACTTCATCTTGCATAAAATTATTATCACTTTTTTTATCTTAACTAATTTTATTTTTTAATACTTTAGAACATAAAAAAATTTTAGTTTAGATATCCTCTTTGGTATATTATAAAAACTATTAAGAATCTATTTTCAATATGATAGTCATCACCTTCTCATAATCAATCTTATTCTTCAAGGTTTGGCCTTTGTTAGGATCGAGCCGACACTAAGAGGGGGTGAATTAGTGTAGCGGATAAAAATCACGTCGGTTTGAAAATCTTCGTATGATTAAACCCATTTTGGAAAGATATTAACTTGAAAGCGTGTTTGTTCGTAAGGGTACTAAAAGCAAAGTAAGAGGAAGTGAAGCAATTACAAAGTAAGTAAATAATAATAATAGAAATATAAACCATAATTTATAGTGGTTTGGTCATTGTGAGCTACATCCGCTTCCGATTCCTCCTCCATTGAGGTCACTGACATCCACTAATGATCTTCTTTCAAGGTGGTACCATCGTCTGACACCCTGCCACTCGATAGTACCACTGCCCAAACTGGTGCTACAACCACCTGACATAGTCTCGGAGACTGTTCCATGACGGTTCCACCTATTGGGTTACTATTTGGGCCTTTCACTTGGCCCAACATAGTCCAAACTTGGGCCCAATTGACCCCTAATTGAGTTGGCCCAATTTCAACCTAATTACGTGCTAATTAAGAATTTTAAGGTATATACTAATTTAAATAAGTCCGGTAAGTCTAGGTTTCTTCCGGTGAACTTCCGATGATCTTTCGGCAATGTTCCAACGGACTCCCGGCAAGCTCCTAGACTTAATGACGATCTTCTTGGCGAGTTCCGACGAGCTTCTTTGGCAAGCTCTTAGACTTGGTCAATTCCGACATAACTTCCGATGAACGTTTGGACTTCCAACGAACTCTCGAATTCCCAACGAAATCTCATTCTTGAAGTATGAAGGCTAGCAAGTTTTTGAAAACGAATGCAAGATAGCAATTTTTGAGATATTCAAGAAAGTAACTTTTGCTTCTTGAAATATGCTAAGTTAGCAACCTTTGCTTCTCTTTTAAGATGAGCAAACTTGCATATTTTTGCATCTTCTTGAATTATGCAACCTAGCAAACAAATCTTTCTCTTTTGAGATGTGCATACTAGCAATTCTTTCTCCCCTTTTGTCATTAGTAAAAAGAGAGGAATAATAAAACAATGGTGCAATTCATTTCCTTTTATATCAATTTTTGAATTATGACAAAGATAAAGTGTCATTCTTATTGCAATATAGCATATTGAAATAAGGTATCATTTCAAAGAATGATAATTGTTATCTTTCAATTCATTTCATAAAAACAAATTCATAAGTATTGCATGCATCATTCCGAATCATGAATATTTCAAATCATGATAGTATCAAAATGTCAAATTACATTACATCCTACCATGCATGATTATAACTTCTCATTTGTATGCATCAACACTATATTATGAGTATTGCATAATTTCATATCATCACATGAAGAATATCAAGAAAAACTTGGTGATAAGATATACTTCATGAATACAAGGAATTTTACATAATAAAACTCAAGTCATAAACCTTAAAAGCTCAAGTGACATATCATGGTCAATTAGAATAAGTCTCATTTTTAGTGAATAGCAAAAAGAATCGTAGGAGAACAAGATCTCAATTCATGCATATAAAATCTTCAATCATCAAAATCATTTTCATAGTAAAAAATTCATACAATTAGATTCATCAATCTCTTTTAGAAAACTCAATAAGATAGGGATTGAGAAGTTTTCAAGAAAAATGTATTTCCTTTTTATTTCATACAAGAATGCCTTTGTCATTTATACCAAATCAAAACATACATCATGTTTAAAACTGAAAAAATAACTTTTATTACGCCAAATATCGATAAGCCATAAATTATAAGAATTATCATGCATAATTTCAAAATATAAACTCATTAAGCATGATTATTATGCATCATTAATTTGGGTATGATACCAAAATATGGTTTCAAGTTTTCAAGTTATAACATTCATAATTTCAAACTATAAACTCATTAAGTATGATATTAAACCTCTTAACATTTTCATTAAAACATCAAGCATGGTTTCATTGAACATAAGGAATCTTTAATCAAAATCGAAAATCATCAATTTCGATATATATTATTTTTTCTTAAAAACATACATAGGATTAATCATTAGATTTAAATATAATATTTTATAATATTTTCATAAAACATGCAATTGTCATTATCATTTTCAAAATTGCTGGAAAAAGAAGCATGATATATTTTTTTATAAATTATTTATTTTTTAAACTAATTTAAAAATAATTCATGAAAAATCATCAAATAATGTCAAATAAAGTAAAGGAGTTTTGTTTGAGTTGTTTACCTCATTGTCGAGAGTCATCAAAGCGAAGTTTGTCGTTTCATCTTTATCGGTTTGCTCATCGTCATCGGATGAGCTCGATTCATCCAAAGTCACCTTGAATACTTTCTTCTTTTTTGAAAACTTCTTTTTAAGTTCATTTTTATTCTTTAATTCTTGTTTCATGAAATTTTTAAATTTTATAGTGAGAAGTTCAAAGTCATCATCATCATCACTTGAGTTATCACTCAAGTGGTATTCTAGTGTTCGAAGTGCCAAATCCTTCATATTCTTTGGAAGGTTGTTCTTAAGTTCGTCAAGTGCCATATAAGTATTTCATAGGTCATCAAAGACCCAATAAATTCTCTAATCGAAAAATAGTTCAAGTCCTTTGATTCTTGTATTACCGTTACTTTTGAATTCCAATTTTTAGAAAGTGATCATAAAACTTTATTCACAAGTTCAAGATTCGAAAAACTTTTACCAAGAGCTTTTAGACTATTGACGACATCTGTAAAACGAGTGTACATGTCTCCAATAGTCTCTCTTGGTTCTATACGAAATAATTCAAAATCATACATCAAAATATTTATTTTAGAGTCTTTAACTCTACTAGCACTTTTGTGTGTGATTTCGAGTGTGTGCCAAATGTCAAAAGCTATTTTATAAGTAGAAACCCGATTGAATTCATTTTTGTCTAAGGCGCAAAATAGAGCATTTATAACTCTAGCATTTAAAGATAAAGTTTTCTTCTCCAAATCATTCCATTTGTTCATTGGAGTATAAGACTTATGAAAATCATTTTCAATAATATTTCATAAATTTAAATCCAAGGAAAGTAAGAAAACTCTCATCTGAATTTTTCAATAAGTGTAATCCGTCCCATTAAACATGAGAGGATGAATGATAGAAAATCTCTCTTGAAAGTCGAAAAGAGCCATTTCTTTTGGGTATTAAACCAAACGAGAAATAACGTAGATCTGATACCAATTGTTAGGATCGAGCCGGCACTAAGAGGGGGTGAATTAGTGCAGCAGATAAAAATCATGTCGGTTCAAAAATCTTCATACGATTAAACCCGTTTCGGAAAGATATTAACTTGAAAGCATATTTGTTCGTAAGGGTAGTGAAAGCAAAGTAAGGAGGAAGTGAAGAAATTGCAAAGTAAGTAAATGACAATAATAGAAATGCAAACTAAAATTTATACTAGTTCGGTCATTGTGACCTATATCCACTTTCGATTCCTCCTCCGTTAAGGTCACCTATATCCACTAATGATCTTATTTCATTAGGAGAAGATCAACTACCCTTTGACACCCCAGTTCTCCTTTTCACAGGTATAGGAGTCAACCTTTTACAAGCACTCACTCATCTCTAGATAGAATTCTAAACTTAGAGCTAGAGGAGGGGATCTCCCAAGTAATTGCTATAACATTTTCTCACTTTTAAGTTATCTGTACTTATGTATATTAACTAAGGATGAGAGGGGTATTTATAGGCCTTAAGTGGATTCAAACTTGGAGCCTAAATATGTCTTATCCTCGATTTTCGAGGTACTGGAGGTACCACCGGTTATGTTGGGTAGTACCATCGTCCAATCTGGTGGTACCATTGCCTGACACCCTACGATTGGGCGGTGGCGGTACCACCACTTGACACAGTCTAAGAGACTATGCCACGACGGTTCTACCTGTTGGGTCACTGTATGGGTCTTTCACCTGGCCCAAAACAACCCAAACTTGTGCCCAATTGGCCCCTAATTGAGTTGGCCCAATTCCAACCCAATTACGTGCTAACTACGAATTTTAAGGTAAGTCTAGGTTTATTCCGGTGAACTTTCGATGATCTCTCGGTAATGTTCCAATGGACTTCCGGCAAACTCCTGGACTTCACGATGATCTTCTTGGTGAGTTCCGACGAGCTTCTTTAGAAAGCTCCTAGACTTCTCGATCAATTCCGGTAGAACTTTCGATGAACGTTTGGACTTTCGACGAACTCTCGAACTCCCAACGAAATCTCGTTCTTGACTCCGGGACTTCATTTTGCTTTATCTCTTGATCGCTATCATAGTTAATCCTGCACACTTAAAACCTACTTCGATCTAGATAATTATTATAAAGCTAATCAAATGTTGTCCGGCATGTCATTGGTTCATCGATGCTTCGTCCGATTCTTCGGCGCATCATCCTCTCTTGCGGTCTATTGCCCAATCGGCCAGTTGACCTTCGTAACTTCGATTTCCTTAGCGTAATTTTCACTTTTCTTGGCCCGATGCCCGAACCCATGGCCTGAAGCCTTCTGTCGATACGTCGATTGATCCTCCGGCTCGACGTCCAATCTTCTGACATGTTCCACTTCAGCCTAACATGATTCTTTCTATTTTTTATTGTCTTTCCTTAATCAAAGCTTCCCACATCACTTAAAACGTAGATCAAATTATAAACACTATTAATTAGTTTAAATTATAAACACTATTAATTGGTTTCATCATCAAAATTTGAGATTTAACAACCTTCACTTGAGCCTTTAATATAGAGAAAATCTACAAATCCTTTTGGATCCATCTCTTTATCCTTCTCTAATTTTTCCATATTCTTTTTCTCTTACTTTAATTTTAAAGTCTTCTTTTTATAATAGCTCTTCTTCTCTTCTTCATGTGTCTCCTAATTTTATAGGGATTCCTCTTTCGTCGAGGCCATCGACTTTCACTAACGATCCTCTTTCAATAGGCAAAGATTAACCACCCTTGTTTAAACTCTTTTCTTCTTTTCATAGGTTTAGGAGAGAATCTTTATAACTCTTTTTTTTTTTTTCAGGTAGTCCTCACAACTCCCTTAGATTGACTTAGAAGATTGAGGAGGAAGGACTCAATACTTTCAACAAAGATTGTACACTTAGAATCACAAGTTTTTTGAGTTTTTTTCTTGCTATCTCAAGTAAGAATGAGTAGGATATTTAGAGGTCCTAAATTGTTTCAAAAAATAAAGCAAAAAAGTCTCACCCTTGGGTTTTCGGGGTACTGGTGGTACTACCGCCATTGCTAGGTGGAACCATCGCTTGTAGCATTGAGCACTAGCATTACCACCATCCAATCTGGGTAGTACTACTACTTGACAACCTAGAAGACTATGTACTAGTGATATTACCGTTAGTCTTGGCGGTACTACTGCTTGACACTAGCGGTACCACCATTGGGTCTTCCAGAAAACATACACTTAGTACATTCCAACTCATAGGTAGTTCCACCACCTAGTTTGGCAGTGCCACCGGCTAACTCAATTGTAGATTGCTGAATGGGCCTTCTAATAGACCTAAATTAGCCCTGATTCAGGTCCAATGAGCTCCTAATTGAGTTAGTATGGTTACACCCAAAACTAACTCAATTGAGTCCTAAACTATTTCGATCAAGATATAATCAATTACAATTATGAATCTTATGTTGTCCAACATGTCATTAGTTCATCCGGCACTTCGTCCGAACTTCTAGCGTGTCATTCGAACCTTTGGCGTATTATCCAATCCATTGGCATGTTGACTCCCACAATATCTGATCTTGATGTAATGCTCGATTCTTCCGGCCCGATGCTCGATCTTTGATATGATCCAGTCTGGCCCAATGTTTGATTCTCTTGCTTCAATTGTTTTGCCTATCCATGATCGAAGTTAGTCCTGCATCACTTTTCTCAAATATTGATTAGATCATAAACTCATTAATTAATTTCATTATCAAAAATCTAGGATTCAACAATCTCCCCCTTTTTGATAATGACAACTAATTGATGATGGAGTTTTAACTAAACTCCCCTTATCTATATGTCATATCGAAATAAACTTAAATTTAGAAAATAATAACCTTCTAATTATAATATCTTTAAATTCGAGTCAAAATAATTTTAATTATAAATCATAGTGATCATATGCAACACATCATATCAAAGTAATTATTACTTCATATGCATATCATTGCATATATTATCATAATATCAAAGTATGAGTTACGATTCCAAATCATCAAGCATAATTCCAAAACATAAAAATTTCAAATCATCATAACTTTGGGCATATACATGATACCAAAACATTAAAATATTTAAATTATCATTACTTCTCCCCCTTTGTCACTAACAAAAAAGGAGAAAAGTACAAGTAGCAATTTTTTGAAACATGCAAGCTAGTAAGTTAGCAAGTTTTACTTCTCTTTGAAGTATGAAGGCTAGCAAGTTTTGCTTCTCTTAAGATGTGCAAGCTAATAATTTTAGCTTTTCTTGAGATGTGCAAGCTAGCACTTTTTGCTTCTCTTGAGATATACGAGATAGCACTTCTTTTTCTCCCCTTTGTCATTATCAAAGAAAAAAGAAGAGAATGATACAATGGTGAAAAATCAATATTCCAATCTTAATATAAAAGATGAAAGATTAAGTCATGAATACCGAAAGACCATGTGAATCATTTTGGCAAATCTCTTCTTTTGTAAATAGTAAAATGAAGAAATCATAGGAAATAATCTTGATTCAAATGAAAACTCAAGTCATGAAAAATTGAGAAATCAAGATAATGATTCATAAAAATATATGAGAAGAATTCATGCATTTGGAAGATTTAACATGCCTAATTCTATTCTAATAAAATTGAATTGTTCCTCATTCAATGATTTAGTAAAAATAATTGCTAATTGATATTTTATATTAATACAATCTAAAGATATACCATGATTATTAATATGATCCATAATAAAATAATGTCTAATATTAATATATTTAGTTCTAGAGTGTTGAATGAGATTCTTTGTTAAATAAATAGTACTAGTATTATCATATTTTATAGGTATGTTTTTCAAGTAAATTTCATAGCCTTCTAAGGTATTTTTTATTTATATAACTTGTGCACAACCTGCTCCTATTGCTACATATTCAGCCTCGGTTGTAGATAATGCAACAAAAATTTATTTTTTGGAAGACCAAGAAACAAGTACATGACATAGGAGTTGATATGTTTTAGATGTGCTTTTTTTATCTATTCTACATCCAGCAAAGTCAGCATTAGCATAGGCAATCAATTCAAAATTTTTAAATTTTGGACACCATAATCCTATATTAGGAGTTCTTTTAAGTATCTAAAAATTCTTTTAACTGTTTTATAATAAGATTATTTAGGATTAGATTAAAATCTAGCACAAAATCTAATACTAAACATAATATCAGGTCTAGTTGTTATGAGGTACAGTAAACTACCTATCATATCTCTATAAGTTTTTTTATCAAAACATTCTCCTTCATTGCCCGTATCTAATTTTGTAGAAATGCTCATTCGTGTGTTAATGACCTTAGCACTATTTAGGTGAAATCGTTTCAATACATCTAAAGCATACTTAGTTTGACTAATAAAAGTTCCATCACTTAGTTGCTTAATTTGCAATCCTAAGAAAAATATTAATTCATCCATTAAACTCATTTTAAATTCTTGGCTCATACTTTTGGTAAATGATTCACACAAAGATTCATTTGTAGAACCAAAAATAATATCATCAACATAAATTTGAATAATAAAAAATTATTTTTAAAATATTTAATAAATAATATAGTATTGACCTTGCCTTTAAAAAAATTATTCTTAGTAAAAAATGAACTAAGTCTCTCATATCAAGCCCGTGGGGCTTGTTTCAATCCATAGAGAGCGTTAGATAACTTAAAAATATGATTCAAAAAAATAATATTCTCAAATCCTGGTGGTTGCTCAATATAAACTTCTTCGGAAATAAAACCATTAAGAAAAACACTTTTGATATCCATTTGAAATAACTTAAAATTATTATAATATACATAGGCAAGGAGTATCCTCATAGCTTCAAGTCTTGCTATAAGAGCGAAGGTTTCTTTATAGCCAATACCGTCTTCTTGGTTGAAACATTTTGCCACTAATTTAGCCTTGTTTCGAACCATGATACCAAATTCATCTTGCTAATTTCTAAAGACCTATTTAGTGTCAATTATAAGATGATCACTAGGTCTAGGAACAAGCTTCCATACCTTATTTATCTCAAATTGATTTAACTTTTCATGCATTACAAAAACCCAAGAGTAATATTTTAGAGTATCACCAATGATTTAAGTTCAATTTGAGATAAAAAGATAACATTAGCATAAAATTTTTTAAATGAAAAATGAGTTTTAACACCTTTTGATGTATCTTCAATGATTAGCTCATTAGGATGTGCATTTATATACTTTCTTTATTTGGGTAAGGATTCTTTCGAAGTAGATGCATCTAAATTACTTGGGAGAGAAATTTTTTTATTTAAATTCAAAGTATCAAAATCAAAATCAAAATCATTTTTCTTAAATTTAAAAAATTTATTAAAAATAACATGTATAGATTCCTCGATAACTAAGGTTCTTTTATTAAAAACTCGATAAGATTTAGAAATAAAGGAATATCCAAGAAAATTACTTTCATTGGATTTTACATCAAATTTTCCTAAGGCATATTTTTCATTTAAGATAAAATATTTACAACCAAAAACTTTAAAATATAAAATATTAGGTCTTTTATTATTCCATAATTCATAAAGAGTTTTAGATAGTAGTGGTCTTATGAGAGTCCTATTCATGACGTAGCATGTCGTGTTAATAACTTCGACCCAAAAATATTTAGGTAGGCTATATTCATTAAGCATGGTTCTTACTATCTCTTATAAACTTCTATTTTTTCTCTCAATAACTCTATTTTGTTATAGATTTCTTAGAGTAGAGAAATTATGGTTATACCTATTTAAATCATAAAAATCTTGAAAATCATGGTTTTTAAATTTACCACCTTGATCACTACGAATAGAGGAAATCATAAAACTCTGTTCATTTTGAATTTATTTGAAAAACTTTGAAAAACATTCAAAGGAATCACTTTTATATGTCAAGAAGTATGTCCAAGTATATCTACTATAATCATCAACAATCACAAAAGTATATTTACTATCTCTTAGACTTGTGATATCAATTGGTCTAAATAAGTCTATATGAATTAATTGTAGTGGTATAGAGGTACTTGATTTTTTGTCTTAAAGCTACTATTTATTTGTTAACCTAGTTGGCATGTATCATAAACTTTATCTTTGACAAATTTAATTTTAACAAACCTCTTACAAGTTCTTTAGTTATAATTATGAAATTAATTTCATATTTGCATGACCTAATCTCGTATGCCAAAGCCATATATAATCGTTTAAAATTGAAAAGTAAGTTTCATCACAAAAATCATCATGATCAATAGTATACAGATTATTAGTCCTTTAGGTAATTATAGACCTATTTTTATGTGGTATCTCTATAATGCAAGCATTAAATTCAAATTTAATATTATAATCCTTATCATACAATTGACTAATACTTAGTAAGTTATGTTTTAAACCATATACTAATAAAATATCTTCAATCAAGAGGTTTGATTTGTTACCTATATTTCATTTGCCAAAAATTTTTCTATTGTTGTTATCTCCGAATGTGACATATCCTTCGTCTTGGCTAGTGAGCTTAGAGAAATGTGTTGGATCTTCGGTCATATGCCTTGAGCATCCACTATATGCTAGTCATAGGTGCCCTACAAGCTAATCATATGAGTGATGGCATGTGTGACATGACACATAGTCTTTTTGCTTATTATTATAATATTTTTCATACTTTATATTGCTTGAAGCATAAATATATTGTGATGTCCATGGTTCTGTGCAATAGGAATCAAATCGTGATGATATCACGATAATAAGACCGATTCACCTTTAAACATAGACCATAAATAATCCTAGTCATAGGTTACTCGAGAGGAACATCAAGATAACCTGATAAACTAGTGTGCCATATACCCATCTATATGATTGATCCACTGGTTTCATAGCTGCTCGTGTGGGGACACGAGGGCTATAGTGCAAGTGCTTATTGGAGAGTGAGTTCACTAATTAATTCGCTTACAGAATGCTGGATGGTTGATGTTACCTCATTGTTAGACAGCGATTCCGTCATCCTAGTGATGTAGCTGGTCCTTAGACTTGGGACACCAAGGATATCCTGTATGAGTACTCCACTCTTTGATACCATACTTATAGATTTGGAAGCTCCAGATCTAGTAAAGTTGGTCATTGGGAGTGGCAGTCAACCTTATGAGAGCTATTGAGTGTTGATAGAAGATATCCGCTCTTGGTATCATGAGAGGAATATTCTATATATTCTTGCTTAGACAAATCCTTGGCTAAGGTCATTCGGATTGAGAGAGAAAGAGTTCTTCGGGAGAATCTGATTAGAGTGAGACTCGAGGAGAAACCATATGGCCTGACAGCACTATACCCGATATATGATTTCTGAGATATTAAATGGATAATGGACTATAGGTACATGATAACTAAGGACAGATAGGTCTAAAGGATTGGATTCCCTTGTATCGTCTAGGGACTACGATGTAGTAGCCTAGTACGTTCGTAGTCGATGAGTCGAGTGAATTATTATGGAGATAATAATTCATTGAGCTCGAAGGAGTTCTGACACATATGACTCATGGCCAGCTCGATATTGGGTCTAGAGGATCATATATATGGTAGGTGTTACGATGAATAGAGGTTCAGATATGAGATATCTGTTGGAGCCCCTATCTTATTGGATATCCAATAAGCCTATGAATTATTGGATTTTGTGGATGAGATCCAATAAGAGTCAATAAGAGATTATTGGATAGAGATCCACTAATCTTGGTTGGTCAAGTCCTTCGAGGCCATGGTGGTTTGGAGGTCGAACGACGGAAATCACAAAGAGTTGTGATTAGCAAGAGTTGCCTACCTTTATGGGCTTAGTATGATTGGTCAAGTCCTGTTAAAGGCCCAATCTAAGTGGTTGAATGAGCCATCTAACTGGCCCAATTTAGCCCTGTTAAAGGCCTAGTTGGCCCCTGATTGAGTTAGTAGGATTTCTCCCAAAATTAACTCAAATTAAAGTCCTAACTATGATAGTTAAGGCTAAAATAATTACTCTACTTGCAATCTAAGTTGTCTTGCATGTCAATGGTTCAATCGAGCTCTCAGTGAACTTTCGATGAACTCCTGACAATCTTCCGGCAAGCTTTCGGTGAACTCCTAGCAAACCTCCGACGAGCTTTCGACGAACTCCCAACGAACCCCCAGCAAGCTTTCAATGAACTCCCAGTAAACTTTCGACGAGCTTTCAATAAATGAAGATCTCTTACTCTTTATTCTCGTATGATTCTTGTATTTTATTTAAGAGAAGATTTTCTATATAAATCATGAGATTTCTTATGCATAAATCAAGATATTCTACCATTCTATTCTCCTATGTTTCTTTTTGCCATTTACTAAAGAGTAGAATTATCCATATGAATCATGTTTTTTCTTGATTTCTCATAATCTTAACTTGAGAATTTTTTTTGAATCATGATCTTGATGACTTGAGAATTCTTATGTATGAATCAAGATCATTTATTATTTGTCTCCTATAATTCTTTTGTTGTTTACTAAAGAGGACATTTATCAAAATTAACCATGATATGTCACTTGAGTTTTTAAGCTTTATGACTTAAGTTTTATTATGTATAATTCTTTTGTATTCATGAATTGTATATCTCATCACTAAGTTAATTTTTTTTGATATATTTCATGTGATGATTTGAAAAATGATGTAAAGGGAAAAGTTTTACACTATTGTAACCTTCCATTCTTTTTGATAATAATAAAGGGGGAGAAAGATTTGCTAGCTTACTCATCTCAAAAGAGAAGCAAGAAGTGCTATTTTGCATATCTCAAGAGAAGCAAAACTTACAAGAGAGGAAATACTCATGATGCATGTTTTAACTTGCACATCTAAAAACAAAAAAAACTTGCATGTTCCAAAATGATGTAAAACTTGTTATTTACTATCTTTCATTCTCTTTCAAAAACTTGCTAGCTTAAACATCACAAAGAAAAGCAAACATGCTAAACTTGCACATCTCTAAAACTTGCTAGCTTACATGTTCTAAAATGATGCAAAACTTACTATCTTACTAGATTGCATAATTAAAAATTTGCTAGTTACACTTCTCCTTTTTGTTGATGATAAAGTGAGAGAAGGTATGATGATCATGTATGTTATGATGTAATATTTTAAAATTATGAATGATGATTTGGAATCATGCATATAATGTTGATTTTATATTTTGAAAATATAGATGATGATTTGGTATTATGCATGCAATACTTCAACTTATGATAATGATGCATGCAATGATGAAATATTCATGATTAAAATTGCTTTGACTTGAATTCAATTTGAATTCAAGGTTTATATCAATTATGGTATATTGATAAGGGGAGTTTAGTTAAACTCCGTCATCAATTGGTTGTCATCATCAAAAAGTGGGAGAATGTTGAATATCAGATTTTAATGATGAAATCAATTGATAAGTTTATGATCTAATATGTATTTTTAGTGATGTAGGACTAGCTTCGATCATGAAGAGACAATTTGATTAAAGCAGGAAGAATCAATGTTGGGCCGAAGTGGAACATGTCAGAAGATTGGACGTCGAGCCGAAGGATCGGTCGACATGTCAGCATAAGGTTTCATGCCATGAGTTCGAGCATCTAGCCAAGAAGATCGGATATTGTGCCAAGGAGATCGGATGTTGTGGGAAGATAACATACCGATTGGGTAATATGCTGAAGGAGAGGACGATGCACCGAAGGGTCAGACGAAACATCGGATGAACCAATGATATGTCGGACAACATGTGATTAATGCTTTGTAATAATTATCTAGATCGAAGTAGTTTTAGTTCTAATTGGGTTGGTTTAAAATGTAATTATGTCAACTCAATTAGGGGCCCACTAAGCTTGAGTTGAGATTGTTTTAGGCCAAGTGGAAGGCCCATTTGGTCACCCAAGATTATGTGGAACCTCCGATGAGCTGGAAAAGTTAAGAGCACACTTTTCTAGGTTGTCAAACGGTGGTACCGCTAGTCTAGGCAGTGGTACCACCCAAACATAGTCTCCCAGAATATGTTAGGCGATGGTACTACTAGTCTAGGTAATGATACCACCCACTATCAGTGCTGTAAGCAGTGGTACCACCCAGCACAGGCGGTGGTACCACCCAGCATAGGCGGTGGTACTATTAGGACTCAGGAAACTCGAGATGAGACCTTTTTTTAGTTCCATTTTTGAAGCCATTTGGGGTCTATAAATACCTCAACTATTCTCACATGGAGATGTAAGAATTGAGCAGGAAGGGGAAAGAATTCTAAGTTGAAAGAGTTTTATAATCTCTCTAAGTTTAGTGAGTCTCTTCCTCCTAGAGTTAGAAGGTTTCTAAGGGAGGAGTGATGTCTAAAAGAAAGAGAGGTGTAAAGGTTCTCTCTTGAGCCTATGAAAAGGAGAAAGATTTGTAAGGGTAGCTGATCTTTGCTCATTGAAAGAAGATCAGTAGTGGAAGCCAGTGGCCTCGAGTGAAGAGGAATCGGGAGTGGATGTACGTCATGATGGTTGAACCACTATAAATATGGTTTGCATTTATTTTAAGCTTTTCATTTTAATTGCAAACTAATTTTCTACTTTCACTACACTTACGAATGTGTTTTTAAGTTAATATCTTTCTAATCGGTTTTCATCAAACGAGATTTTTTAAACCGACGCATTTTTACATAAGCACTAATTCACCCCCTCTCTTAGTGCCGATTTTGGTCATAACACCTGAAAACCTACAAATCTGTGGGAGAGGATGAAGGAGGTCAATCATCCTTCTCTCTAGCAATGATCCACATAATAGGGGCTGCAAGGACGCTTATCAAATCACTACACAATTCTCCTTTCCACGTGCACCACACAATCAAGAAGGGGTCGACCCTTCTTACTGTCCACATGCCCCCAACAGGGGCTGTTAGTTGAGGAGGAGAGGGGGAGAGGAGAATAGAAGGTGGCAGCCAAAAGGGGTCTAGCTTATGACCCTTTGGTTTTCTCCTTTTTATAGAGGCCCCCTATCAACTTAACCCTATTGGATCCTGCCATATTGGGTACTAGATCTCCATTCAACTACTAAGCCTCTTTGATTAGTGGGTCTCTACCTAATAATCTCTTGTTGGCTCTTATTAGATCTCATCCATAAGATCCAATAATTCAGAGGCTTATTAGATATCTAATAAGATAGAGGCCCTAGCGGACATCTCATATCTGAACCACTACTCGTCGTAACACCTACCATATGTGTGTGACTCTTTAGGACTATCTCTAAGCTTTAGGAGGAGGGACTCTAAAGTTTAAACGAATTTACAACATTAAAAGCATAGAGTTTTTGTTCTACTTTCTTGCTGTGCCTAAGTAGAAATTTGTGAGATATTTATAGACCCCAAATGACTTGAAAAATTAGAGCCAACACTTAAATCCTCGAGTTTTCGGGGTACTAGCGGTACCACCACCCAAACTAGTGGTACCACCGCCTGATGACCTAGAAAAGTATGCTCTTGGCTTTTTCAGCTCATAGGTGGTTCCACCTAAACTTGGGTGACCGAATGGGCTTTCCACTTAGCCTAAAATAGTCCCAACTCAGGTCCAATGAGCTCCTAATTGAGTTGACATGGTTATACCAGAAACCAACTCAATTACAACCAAACTATGACCAATTAAGACAACCGATTATAAGACTAGAATTCTATGTTGTCCGGCATGTCATTGGTTCATTCAATGCTTCGTCCGATCCTTCGGCGCATCGTCATCTCCTTCGGCGTATTGCTCAATCGGTATGTTGACCTCCAGTAACTTATAATCTTCTTAGTGTAATGTTTGATCCTTTGGCCTGATTCTCGAACTCATGATACGAAGTCCTTCTATCGGCACGTTGACCGATCCTCTGACCGACGTCCAATCTTTTGATATGTTCACTCAGGCCCAATGTTCGATTCTTTCTACTTTAATCGATTTTCCTTTTTTGATCAAAGTTAGTCCTATATTACTCAAAATATAAATTAGATCGTAAACTCATCAATTGATTTTATCATCAAAATTCGAGATTCAATAATGCCTTACAAGCCAATCATGTGAGTGATGACACATGTGACATAATACATATTCTTTTTGTTTATTATTTATTTGATATTTTTCTCACTTTATATTGTTTATTGCATACATTGTGATATACATGGATCTGTGTAATGGGAATTGGATCGTGATGAAATTACAATAATGAGACCGATTCACTTTTAAACATTGACCATAAATAATCCCGATCATATGTTATTTGAGAGGGACATTGAGATAACCGGATAGACTAGTACACTATATACCTATCCATATGATGGAGGGGACTGGTCTTATAGCTGCTCGTATGAGAACACTAGGGATACCGTGCTGGTGCTCATTGGAGAATGAGTTCACTGATTGAACCACTAACAGAATATTGGATGTTTGATGATACCTCACTATCAAACAGTGATTCCATTATTCCAATGGTTTATCTAGTCTTTAGACTTGAGATACCAAAGATGTCTTGTATAAGTACTCCACTCTTAGATGCCAAACTTATAGGTCTAGAAGTTCTAGATCTAGTACAGCCGGTCGTCGAGAGTGACAGCCAATCTTATGAGGGTTATTGAGTATTAATAGAGGATCATCCACTCTCGATATCATGAGAAGAATATCATATGTGTTCTTGCTCATGCAAATCCCTAGCTAAGGTCATTCAGATTGAGAGAGAAATAGTTCTTTACGAGAATCCAATTAGAGCAAGACTCGAGTAGAAACCGTATGGGCTTGATAGCACTATGCTCAAAATATAATCTTTGGGATATTAGATAGATAATGGACTATAGATACATGGTAACTAAGGACAAACAGGTCCAAAGGATTGGATTCCCCTGTATCATCTGAGGACTATAGTGTAGTGGCCTAGTATGTCTATAGTCGATGAGTCGAGTGAATTATTATCGAGATAATAATTTACTAAGCCAGAAGGAGTTCTGATAAGTATGACTCATGGCCAGCACTATATTGGGCTTAGAGGGTCACACACATATGATAGGTGTTGCGACGAGTAGAGATTCAAATTTGAGATATCCACTGAAGCTCATATCTTATTGGATATCCAATAAGCCCTTGAATTATTGGATCCTATGGATGAGATCTAATAAGAGCTAATAAGAGATTATTGGGTAGAGATATACTAATATAAGAGGTTTGGATAGTTAGATGGAGATCCAGTACCTAATAGGGCAGGATCCATTATAGTAAGTTTATAGGGACCTCTATAAATTGGAGGGAACTAAAGAGCTATCGGCTAGACCCATTATGGCTGCCACCTCCTATACTCCTCTCTCCCTCTCCTCCTCAGCCAATAGCCCCTGTTTGGGGCCTATGATAGCAAGAACGATTGGCCCCTTCTTGATCACGTGATGCGCGTAGAAAGGAGGATTATGTAGTGATTTGAGGAGCGTCTTCATAGCCTCTATCATGTGGATCATCACTAAAGAGGAGGACAATTGATTTTCTTTATCCTCTCCCACAGATCGTAGGTTTTCAAGGATATACGATCTCCCTATGTAACATATCTTTCTTATACATGCAGTTTTTGGTTTTGCGGGTTTTTTATTCTTCCACTGCATATGTATTATTGCCCCAAATTTCCCAACATGTCCATCTTGTCTCATCTATCTCGCTAACTCCTTAGTGCATCTCCATGCTCGATGATCATCCATCTTATTCTCTTGGGTCCTGTTAGCACCTTCATACTCCCACCACACCTTCTCATACAATTATAATTTAATTACAAGCACGCAAACCCATAAATATATATATCACATATACAAGAAGCTTTGATCTCATCAAGGGGAGGTACAACACTAAGGGAGATAGAAATAAATGTCGGATATAATGAGAGAGAGAGAGGGAGGCTCATAGGCCCCAATAATAATAATCATATACACACATCATATCATCACACATGATCAATGATCATTTGTCCATATTATACATCACATGTACACATCATACATTACATGTACACAAACATGTAGGACTATTAGGTAATAATTTATTGAACTATTTAATTAATTAGACTTCGATTAACTTTTAATCTGATTTGGAAAACAAAATCCCCAAGTGGCTAGGAGTCCTTGGCCACCAAGGCTACCTTTGTGACTAGGATTTTTGACTACCATGGCTGCTTCTGGCCAAGCAATCCTCGGTAAGTCGAGTGCAGCAAGAGTTGCTCTCGGCTAGGGCTACAAGCAGCCCTTGGCCAAATCTGCAAGGCAGCAACTTTTATTGCCCTTCTACCTTGTCATATTAGATATCCAGCGGTTCTTGGGCGATAGAACAATTTGTATGCCAAAGATTGCATTATTCTAATATCAAATAGGCAAAAGTGCAACTTATTTACAAAACACCAATTCAACACAATATACAATTTATAACCGATCTTCGCATGAGTAACTTAGCTCTGATACCACTATTGAGAAACCTAGGGAAGAGCATCATATGTACAACAAAAATATAAAAACAAAACTAGTTTCCTAAAAGAATCATATTGAATCATCGTGTGATGATTGGGAGCAAAAAACTCGTGAAATCGAAAACTATGTAAGATGTTTGAAACAATCTCACCTAGGGGATATCGTATCTCCTAAGATTGTTGATCCAAGTCCATGGATGAAGGAGCTCTCACAAAATCCTCTTTAGCAGTGATCTATATGATGGATGAAGCGATGACGCACCTCTCGTAACAGGTTCTTTCCTTGCCTTTGCACACTACAATGTAGCAACAAAACAAGAAGGGGTCGACCCTTCTTATTATCCTCACACCTCAAATAGGGGCTGATGGAAAGGGAAGAGAGGGGAGGAGAAGATAGGAGGTGGGTAGCCAAAAGAAGTCTAGCCCATGACCCTTTGGTCCCCCTCCTATTTATAGAGATCCCTCTCAACTTAACCCTAATAGATCCTACATAATTATCCTACCATATTGGATATTGAATCTTCATCCAATTATCCTAGCATATTGGTCATTGGATCTCTGTCCAATAACCACTCTAAGCTCTTATTAGGTTTCACCCAATGAATCTATAAAAATAGTGGCTTATTGGATATCACATATCCTATATTTGTTGCATTGTCCACTATATATATGTGACCATTTAGGCCTGATATCGAGCTAGCCATGAGTTTTACCTATTAGAACTCCTTTTGACTTAGTGAATTATTATCCCTATAATAATTCACTTAACTCATCAACTATGGATGTGCTAGGCCATTAAATCAGAGTTTCCAAACGATATAAGGGAATCTAATCCATTGGACCTGTCTACTCTTAATTACCATGTATCTATAGTCCCTCATCTATCTAATATCCCAAAGATCGTATACCAGGTATGGTATTGTCAAGCTCATATGGAATCCATCCGAGTCTCACTCTAATTAGATTCTTCCAAAGAACTCATCTCTCAATCCGAGTCTCACTCTTATTGAATTCATCATAATCTGATTGACCTTAGCCAGGGATTTGCCTGAGCGAGAATACACGAGATATTCCTCTCATGATATCGAAAATGAAAGATCCTCTATTGACACTCAATTGTCTTCGCAATGTTAGCTACCTTTCCCAATAACCATTTGTACTAGATCCGAAACTTTCTAACCTATAAGTCTAATATCAAACAACAGAGTACTCAAATAAGGCATCCTCGGTGTCTTAAACCTAAGGACTAGATACACAAATGAGACTGTAAAATCGCTATTTGACAATGAGGTATCATTAACCATTCAGAATTCTATAGACGGATTAATCAATAAACTCATTCTTCAATGAGCACTTTTACTATATCCCTAGTGTCTTTATACAAATAGCTATGAGACTAGCTACCTCCATCATATGAATGGGTATATAGTGTTAGAGCTAGCCCTAGGAAATTTACCACAAGGTAATTTTGGCAACACAACAAAGACAATAAAACGAAAAGATAAAACCGACAAGAACACCAGATTTACGTGGTTCGGTCAATTAACTTTGACCTACATCCACGGACGAAAGAGGAGCAAATCACTACTATGAAAAGGGACAATTACAAATGCCTTAGGAAGATGTTCCTAAGCCATAAAACACTCGAAAATACTAAACAAGAAAAACCTCAACTATAAGCCCAAACTATTTAACTAAGTGTGGACTTAAACCCAAAGCAAACACTTAGGTTTTTCTTGTGGTGCCACTTGTGGTGCATCTGACTTCAAAGCTCAGACCCTTATTTATAGTTCCAATACGAGACAACAAGTCTGATTTTCCCGATGTGGGACTATGGGACTTGCTAAACTAACATATAGCATACCGGTCTATCTAGTTATCCCAATGCCCCTCTCGAATAAATTATGACTAGGAATATTTAGGGTTTATGTTTAAAAGTGAATTGATCTTATTATCATGATTTTATCATGATCCAATTCTCATTGCACAGATCCAAGGACATCACAACATATTCATCATCCGATATAAAGTGAAAAATATAATAATAATAATAATAATAATAATAATAAAAGATTTTATAGCGTATCATACATATCATTAATCATGTGATTGGCTTACAAGACACTTGTAACTAGCATAGACAAACTATGATCAGCAAAAGTAACATCTTCTTTATGATTATCATATTCTAATTCATCATTGGCTTCATCTCCTTCTCTATCAGTATGAACTTCAACCAAAGTAACAATCCTATTATTTGGATAATCTGAAGCAATATACTCAAAACCATGACATTTGAAGCATTTTTTACTAATTGGTGTAGAAGAATTAAGCATTTGTTTGCTGCCAGTAGATCCTTCACCCTTGTCTTACACCTTTGACACCATCTTGCATTGGAGAGTAGGCTTAAAATTTTCTCCTCTTGTATAACCTTATTTCAACCCGTACCAAGAACTCTTTTCAAACTTCTGTTGCTTCTCAACTTTTAAAATCAACTTATTCGTATCATTTAAAGACTAATATGACTAGAGTTGAACCACTTTAGCAATCTCATATTTCAGATGTTCTAAGTATCTTGCAATGGTTTGCTTCTTTGATTCCACAATCTCTCTTTTTAATATGAGATTATTGAACTCTACTATATACTCCTTATAGTATATAGTAGAGAATTTAGAGAAAGATCTATTATCTATAGTTGTCACATAAGTATTTCCTCTTCAACTCCCTTTTCATTTTATCCCATGTCACGATCTTACTCTTTCCCATAAGTTCTTTTTGTTTCTTTAGGTTTTCTCACCAAAAAGATATATTCCTTTTGAGTTTGAGTGTCATAAGCTTTAGCTTCTTCTGTTCTGATGGTTTATGAAACTCAAAACATTTTTTCCATTGTATTAAGCCAATTAGTAAAATCATCAACATTGATTTTATCTTCAAACTTCAGAATATCCAACTTTGGGTTGTATTTGTTCTGCCACTCGTCTTGGTCTCTATAACTTGCTCGATATCTTCCCAACTCCCTTGGGGGAGGAGGTGTATCATCATCAAAACCAAACTCTTGGGCATCATTTTTATACTAGTTGTTTCTTCTCCGAAGTTCTTCAATGATTTCATTATTTTCTTGTAGACTACGTAGTAATCTTTGTAGCTGCAACCTTAAAGACTCAATGTCATCTTCATGGCTACTATCTTTATTAATTACATCTTTTCAATTTTACCTCGCCATGATCTTTAGCCTTTATCTCTGATACCAAACTGATATCACAATAATGAGGAATGAAATTTGAAATGTTGATAGTAATATTTGTTGGAAAGACTTTTGGAGAGGAGAAAAATAGATTCAATAAGTTTAAAATCACAAAGAGATACAAAAACTCACCACCCTAAGGATAATTAAATAAAGATATAGAATTAAAAAAAAATGCTCACCACTAAAGGAAATATCCAAGAGATACAAATACTAAACTTACCACTCTATGGTAAACCAAAGAGATATAGAGTTAAAAAGAGAACTCAAAGAATTTTTGTAAATACATCATATTCTGCTTCTTTTCTAAAAAATAAATACTAATGCATGAAACAATCTAGGAAACTATAAAATTTATTACTTTGCTGTTGATATTTAAGTCCTTTAATATATTCATTATTTATTAAGATAAGTTGAATTAACTCTCCATTTGAATCTGTCTACCGGACCATCTATTAATGAAATAGTTGAAATATATATATATATATATATATATATATATATATATATATATATATATATATGTATATATATATATATATGTATATATATATATATGTATATATATATATGTATGTATATATATATATGTATATATACATGTATATATATATGTATATATATACATGTATATATATATGTATATATATATATACATATGTATACATACATATGTATATATATATATACATATATATATATATATATACATATGTATATATATATATATACATATGTATGTATACATATGTATATATATATAAATACATATATATAAATACATATGTATATTTATATATATGTATATATGTATACATATAAATATGTATATATGTATACATATATATACATATATATATATACATATAAATACATATATACATATATATATATATATATATATACATATATACATATATATACATATATACATATATATACATATATACATATATATACATATATACATATATATACATATATACATATATATACATATATACATATATATACATATATACATATATATACATATATACATATATATATATATATATATATACATATATATATATATATACATATATATATATATATACATATATATATATATATACATATATATATATATACATATATATATATATATATACATATATATATATATATATATATGTATATATATATATATATGTATATATATATATGTATATATGTATATATATTATATACATACATACATATATAGTGCAGTATTCTAGTTTAGATTATTTATCATAATATACATTTACATCGTAATATATTTTAGTTTTATAAAAGGAAGAGTCTATAACCGATAACAAATAAAATTGCATCTCTCATTGCAATGTTACAGAGAAAGGCATTATCCTTTTAATTTACTACATATCCTTTTAATTCTGTAGTTTTTTATTACTTTCTGTTTTTGTTAAATTTGGATATTTTTTTTTTATGGAGATCCCTTATCTCTATACGATTTAAGTCTTTTAATGAGATTTTGTTTTCATAGATGTAGGAATGTGTGTCATAATTCAAACCACGCATAATCATTTATATTTATTTTGATAAATTTTTATATTCCTTGTCTTGTTTACTTCGTGAACTAATTTGAATGTCAAAAGGTATGACTGAGAGCACCCTCCGATGAAAATTTTATAGGAGAATCAAAGCTCGGAGAATCAAATTTTATTTTTTGGACATAAAAATTACTTCACATATAACTAAGACGCTTCTCATGCTCAAATCACATAGAAATGCTCAATTGATGGTTCCATGTTCACAAATTAGAATATATATTTCTACAAATTGATCAACATTTTTTACTTTTTCCCCTTGACTATGACCCAACATTATAGAGATTCTTAATGCAAGTAATGGTGGTAAACCCGACCGGGTTTACTTGATACTAAACAAAATTTATATGAAAATCTATAATCATCAAAATCGTTTGCATCTATGATTGGCAAAATGATAAGTGTTACATGCCTCAACAAATTTTTTGAAAGATTTATAAGCAACACAATTTTCTTGTACAATTTCGTAGTTCTTCTCAAGTATCAAATTGATTTTTTTTTTTTTAAGTGAACCTATGTTGCATCTCATCCTTTAAATCTATTCGCAACAATCTGATTTGAAAGAACTAACATTACATAGTATCGATAAAGAATACTTTTAACACTTGTAAGCACATTTCATATGTATGGTTTAAACTGATACAAGGACATACTATTGACTTAACATGTGTGATTGACTGGAATGCGTATGATAACTCATTTATCATCCTTGATTCTTTTTTTTCTTTGGAATGAATCGTCGAACCCAAAGGTGTTTTCCTTGGGTCATAAACTTCACCTTGACATTGCCATTTAGAACACGTAACAGTGTAGCCAATGAGTAGAACGTGACATGGCCATAAAGAGGAGGCTTTCCATCAACTGGTTCTTGAACAGATACCATCTCAACATCCCCATAATGCCTACACAAACAAAGGGACACAAGATCAGTGATTCTTCCCTTTGAGAAATTAGAACACAACCATGTGGTAACACATTTTAGCTTCTTCTTTACCAATTCTAGGCTTGATTAGTTTCTATTCTTCTTTAGATGATTTGGTAAATTATTGTAATCTGTAGGAAAAGGAATAATTAACTTCAATATTATATCTCCTATCCATGTCTGAAGTGATGAATTCTTTTTTAAAAAATTATTATTTAGTTTATCCTTGACTTATACTAAATTGATAAAAATCTTTAGATAAAATTAATTATACCAATGCCATAATTCTCAAAATGCACTTAAGCTTTATGAATTCCATGATAAAAAGGTTACATCAGACAGGTATTAAGTGAATAAAATATGGAATTGCATACAAATAATACAGAAAGATATGTTTGTAACATAAATTAAGGTTCAAATAAAATAATTGCTTAATTATAATTCATATTTGTAGCAGAAACATTATTAGATAAATTTAATAAATTAAAAATCAATTGAATAATCTTCATAGTAAAATTTCACAATTGGAAAATACATGTTGACAAAGTTATAATTTTGTCTCTGCTAAACTAGTTATTTATGCTTCTAATTTCATCTTACAGATTGTTTTGTGTACAAAGCACTACATTTGAAAATATTTCAAAAATTTTTATTATGCACCGCAATATCGTAACTTATGATGACAAATTGATGGCATCAATGAAACTACTATCTATATAAAAAATATATTTGTAGTTCATAAAATGCAGCCTACTATATAACAACATAACAATAGATTGCTGGATAATGCAAATGATGTCATTTTCATATCAATAAAACTAGCTGATTAATTATGATGAATTTCTTTTTAAGTTCTGCAATTTTTTTTTCTCAATTTGCTTTCCATCAACTGGTTCTTGAACAGATACCATCTCAACATCCCCATAATGCCTACACAAACAAAGGGACACAAGATCAGTGATTCTTCCCTTTGAGAAATTAGAACACAACCATGTGGTAACACATTTTAGCTTCTTCTTTACCAATTCTAGGCTTGATTAGTTTCTATTCTTCTTTAGATGATTTGGTAAATTATTGTAATCTGTAGGAAAAGGAATAATTAACTTCAATATTATATCTCCTATCCATGTCTGAAGTGATGAATTCTTTTTTAAAAAATTATTATTTAGTTTATCCTTGACTTATACTAAATTGATAAAAATCTTTAGATAAAATTAATTATACCAATGCCATAATTCTCAAAATGCACTTAAGCTTTATGAATTCCATGATAAAAAGGTTACATCAGACAGGTATTAAGTGAATAAAATATGGAATTGCATACAAATAATACAGAAAGATATGTTTGTAACATAAATTAAGGTTCAAATAAAATAATTGCTTAATTATAATTCATATTTGTAGCAGAAACATTATTAGATAAATTTAATAAATTAAAAATCAATTGAATAATCTTCATAGTAAAATTTCACAATTGGAAAATACATGTTGACAAAGTTATAATTTTGTCTCTGCTAAACTAGTTATTTATGCTTCTAATTTCATCTTACAGATTGTTTTGTGTACAAAGCACTACATTTGAAAATATTTCAAAAATTTTTATTATGCACCGCAATATCGTAACTTATGATGACAAATTGATGGCATCAATGAAACTACTATCTATATAAAAAATATATTTGTAGTTCATAAAATGCAGCCTACTATATAACAACATAACAATAGATTGCTGGATAATGCAAATGATGTCATTTTCATATCAATAAAACTAGCTGATTAATTATGATGAATTTCTTTTTAAGTTCTGCAATTTTTTTTTCTCAATTTGCTTTCCATCAACTGGTTCTTGAACAGATACCATCTCAACATCCCCATAATGCCTACACAAACAAAGGGACACAAGATCAGTGATTCTTCCCTTTGAGAAATTAGAACACAACCATGTGGTAACACATTTTAGCTTCTTCTTTACCAATTCTAGGCTTGATTAGTTTCTATTCTTCTTTAGATGATTTGGTAAATTATTGTAATCTGTAGGAAAAGGAATAATTAACTTCAATATTATATCTCCTATCCATGTCTGAAGTGATGAATTCTTTTTTAAAAAATTATTATTTAGTTTATCCTTGACTTATACTAAATTGATAAAAATCTTTAGATAAAATTAATTATACCAATGCCATAATTCTCAAAATGCACTTAAGCTTTATGAATTCCATGATAAAAAGGTTACATCAGACAGGTATTAAGTGAATAAAATATGGAATTGCATACAAATAATACAGAAAGATATGTTTGTAACATAAATTAAGGTTCAAATAAAATAATTGCTTAATTATAATTCATATTTGTAGCAGAAACATTATTAGATAAATTTAATAAATTAAAAATCAATTGAATAATCTTCATAGTAAAATTTCACAATTGGAAAATACATGTTGACAAAGTTATAATTTTGTCTCTGCTAAACTAGTTATTTATGCTTCTAATTTCATCTTACAGATTGTTTTGTGTACAAAGCACTACATTTGAAAATATTTCAAAAATTTTTATTATGCACCGCAATATCGTAACTTATGATGACAAATTGATGGCATCAATGAAACTACTATCTATATAAAAAATATATTTGTAGTTCATAAAATGCAGCCTACTATATAACAACATAACAATAGATTGCTGGATAATGCAAATGATGTCATTTTCATATCAATAAAACTAGCTGATTAATTATGATGAATTTCTTTTTAAGTTCTGCAATTTTTTTTTCTCAATTTGCTTTGTTATTTCAATCATGTTGAAATTGAGCTTAATTTAGTGAAAGATGATCTTACTTAACCATCTTAGATGAAAAAAATATTTTGATATCTTGAAAAGGGACATTGATCTTTTAGAAAAATAAAAAATCTTTTACATATTTTGGAAGAAGACAAAATCCTCTTGGAAGATGTTATAATATTTTAAAAGTTGATATGTCTAGGAAGTTGTTAAGATATCTTGTGAAAGAAAAGATATTATCTAGAAATTTGAGGAAATCCTTAATTTTTATATTTTACGAATGTAGTCTAGTACTCTCATCTCATATAAATAGTTGAGAGGATGTCATTATAAATTGAAGCTTGAACATTTGAAACCAAACATAATTAGACTTTTATTTTTTTTCAAAGAATACCTCATTTCTAATGAAGTGATATCAGAGCCAAATTATTCAAGATGATTATTGATATATCTTATCCCTTATCTCATTAACAAGTATGAAAATTGGAGCATCAAACTAAAGACCTTGCTTAGATCACAAGGTATATGGAAGAGAAGGGGTACAATGAACCCTAAGATGAAGCTACACTCATGACGACCCAAAAGGATTCCTTGAGATATGAGAAAGAGAGATAACAAAGCTCTCTTCTTGATTTATCAAGGACTTGATGAAAAAGAATTTGAGAAGGTCGATATCACCACTAACTCTAACTTTAACCAAGCATGAGAGATCCTTCAAAATTCTTATAAAAGAATAGAGAATGTGTGACTACAACCTCTAAGAGATAAGTTTGAAGTACTAAAGATGGAGGCAGAGTCCATTTCGAACTACTTCATAAGAGTTTTGATCATTGTCAGTCAATGAAGAAGAAAAGATGAGACATTATAAGACAACTAAGTGGTGAAAAAAATTCTAAGATTCTTAAAAGTAAAATTTGACTATATTGTGATGGTCATTAAAGGATCAAAAATCTTGAAACTATGACCATTAATGAGCTTACGAGCTCCTTATATGAATAAAGAACACAAAAAAAGAAGTGAAAACAAATAGAGGAAACTCTTCAAAGCAAACTTTTTATTTTAAAGACAAGAATGAAGAAGCTAAAAACAAAAGAACCTAAAGAGATCATGACATAAAGGTCAAGGACAACCATAACACAACAATGATGAAGAATACCCCAAGAAAGAAGATATGATTCTTCACGAG